>NC_134122.1:9807500-9965000 GCF_040939455.1 Microcebus murinus | reverse complement strand
AGGGCTGCAGGGCGTGGCTTAGTGCCCTGGCTCCCCCTACCTGCCGTGGGATCCTGGACATGCCTCTGCAGCCCGGGTTTCTAATTTGAAATGCAAGCGATGGCACCTGGCCCGCAGGGGGTCAGGGACATGTGGCACGTGCCCAGCTCGGCGCCTGGGGCGGGGCGGCTGCTGCACGACCCCAACACCCTGGCTCCTCGTGCTGCCAGCACACGGGACTGGGAGGAAAACTGTCCCCTGACACATGGCGGGTTCCACTCTGCTGTGACCACAGACCCCTGAGGCGGGCGCTGCGATCACCTCAGAGGGGGAGACTGAGGCAGGGTTGTGAACCCCACCTGGTGGTCTTCCTCACGCATCGCAAGCCACCTGGGGACGGCACAAATTCCACCACGTCCCAGCCCCGTGGCCTCCCAGACGTTTGCCCTTGACCGAGTCGCTTGTCTGCTGTAAAATGGTGACAGTTCTTCCTACTTCACAAATCGCCGTGAGAGTTAGTTGAGTGTCTGTGCAAAGGGCTAGCGCAGTGCCTGCCGCGTCGTGGGTCCCCGTGTGGCCGTCCCCTTCTCTTGTGCGCCATCTTGGCCTAATTGATGCCTGAGAAGAAGCAATGGCTCCCAATGTCCCCAGTTGGCAAGCAGGTGCTGTCGGCGGGGGGAAGGAGCGTTAACGTACAAAGGGACAGAGACTAGTGTGGGGAATGGGGGAGGCCGTGGGGTTGGGTCTGGTTAGCTGTGGTTCCAATGACAAGTGGCTCTGCGACTTATAAATTGCATGACCTTAATATACTTTGTTCTCGAAGCCACAGTTTCCTGTCTATGAACTAAAGGGGTATGGATTTATGTAAGAGGCCGGGCGCAGTGCCTCATGCCTGCAATCCCAGCACTTATGGAGGCCTAGGTGGGAGGATTGCTTGAGCCCAGGTGTTTAAGACAAGCCTGGGCAACAGAGTGAGACTCCCACCACAAAAAAAACTAAAAAATCAGCCAGGAGTGATGGTATGCACCTGTGGTCCCAGCTATTTGGGAGGCTGAGGCAGGAGGATTGCTCGAGCCCAGGAGGTCAAGGTTGCTGTGAGATATGAGGACACACGGCACTGTAGCCAGAGCAACAGAGCATGACCATGTCTCAAAAAAGACTAAGACATGTGGTGCACAGTCTGTTCGATATGGAGCCTACTGGGTTTTATCCTTATTCCTACCATTATTTACAATTTATAGTGTGAGAACTCAAGATGTACCAACCGATTAAGGACCGACAGGGCCAGGTCGGTCCTCATGGGAAAGGTCACAGCTGGAACAGAAGAGGATGATAGGATGGCCCCCTTAGAGGACTGAAGGTACCCGTGGAGGAGGCCGGGAGGGGTGAGTCTGGGAATACTGGTGAATGCTGGGCGGAGAGAGCTCAGGGCTCAGGATGAGCTGCCTCGGCCTGCAGCCGGGGTGGGTGTGGGCAGGGCACTCACTCTGGAACCTGGTCATTCGGCCAGCAGCCACCAGCCACAGGTGGCTTTGAGCACTTAAAGTGGCCAGTTCCTGTGACCAAGCAACTGAGGCTTGACTTGTATTTAATCTCAAATTAAGTTCTCAGACCTGATACTTGATTCAATTATTGGGAAGCTTAAGTGTGTTCGTAACAACTTGGGTTTGTGAATCTACTCCATTCAGTAGAAAACTTTTATCGAACTTTAAAAATACATTTTCAATGAAAACTTCACATCTGCATTGAGAGGTATCACAAGCATAAGATGTGTACTGTATTTCAAAGAATTAGTATTCCAACAAAAGTAAATCTGGTCAATTTTTACAGTGAGTTGAAATGATAATACGTTTGATATATTGGGTTAAATAGATGTGATAAAATTCTACCCATTTCTCTTCAACATGGATCCTGGAAACTTCTAAAGTTATGCATATATACGGCCTGCATCCATTTCCTCTGACAGCTCTGCTCTGGAGGGTCCATTCGACTTTCTTTTCCAGCATTAAGTATTACTGATCCCAGATGAACACCCCCTGCCCGCCCCACCCTCCAAAAATGGAAGAAAACTACTGGACCGATTTCATAGCCAAAAATGGTTTCTCATTCTTTAACCCCAAATCAGTCACCTTCTTGGATTTTTTGTCTTGTAAATCTGGAAATTGCATGTCTATCTTTCTATCGGACAATTTGTATTTCCACACTGGTTTGTGGGGGAATCTTCCGTATTAAATATGGCATTGATTGCTTTATGAGATTTCTCTACCTTTTGGATATTTGGCTTATATTTGATATAAAGAAGTTCAAAGTCTTCATGATCAAAGGTATCAAATATTTTCTTTATCTTCAGGAACCTTCTTTTATGGTTTCACTTTTTACCACACGGGTGGTTATTTCATCTGGGCTTTATTTTACAAAGTGGCATAAAGTGTGTATCCAGTTAATGGCGAACTGGGAGGGGTGGGGCAACAGCTTTCTGTTTCAAATGAGTTCTGAATGACTCACAGTATGTGCATATTGTCCTGATTTTTAAACGCTGGTTTATAAGGCTAAGGTCCCCTCTCACGGCTAACTGTGATTCCAGGGCTTGGTGTGGTCTCCTTTCCCCCTTGTTCAGGGGTGACCTTTCACCTGTGCAGTGTGCAACCTTCCAGACCTCTATGCTGTGCATTTGTATCCATGCCTTTAGAAACCATTGCGAACATTTTCGGTATAAATGGTGTCATGCACAGACTGTCCTGCAACCTTTTTGCTACTTGTATCTAAGAGATGTATCGGTGTATCTAGACAAATTTCCTTTTATTCTGACTGTTGCATGGTTTATTATGATACAGATATATCAAAGCTTAGCCATTCATCCATTGGCATCATTTGGGTGGTTTTCTGATCTTTTTGCTACTACACATGATGCTGCAGGCAACACGTTGGTCAGGTCGTCTTGTTGACATGGGTAAATGCCTCTTGAGGGCAGATACTGAAAAGTCAGATTCCTTCCTCCTCAGGCATGCACGTGTTTTGTTGACAAAATAGTCTCCCAAATGGTTATAGCAACTTACCACAAGTGACACATAAGAACACATGATTGTATGTAAGTTTTTGGTGACTTAGTAGATAGAAACATTTCATTATTTCACAGTCCTCTGATTGCTGGTGAGGTGGAACATCTTTTCATATGACCATTGGGTGTTTGTATTTCCTCTTCTGTGAATTGTTCATTCATCGCCTCTGCCCATTTTCTTTATTGGCTTATTTTTTTACTCATGTAAGAGGGTTTTATCCACTAAAACATTCTACATGATTATAAATATCTTCTGGAATGTTGCTTGTCATTTTGCTTTGTTTTATACTTTGTCATGCAGAACCTTAAAGTTTTGGTATTGTCAAACTTAGTCTGTTGTGGCTTTTAAAAACTTACTTTTACAAGTCTAATAGCCAAAAGTCATAAATATTTACCTGTATTTTATTGTATTTTAATAGTTTGGGTTCTTATTAATATTTATTTTTGTATAATATTAGGGATCAGACTTAAAATGTTTTCTAAATGCACGGCTAGTATTCTCAACACTATTGAAGAGTCTTCCCCTGCTTGGTTGATTGTAATGTATTACACATGTCTCTACCTAGGTTTAGATTGTCCTTTGTTGATTTATTTATATGTTCCTGCTCTAGCATCATATAGCTTTTTTTACGTTTTTGGTATCTGGAGGAATAAATTTCCATTTTTCCCTCACCCCAGATTGTCCTATCTGTTCTCTTGGATTTCAGAATACACTTGTCAACTTCTATGAAGGATCTTTTTAGACCTTTGCTTTGCGATATGTTAAATTTATAAAACTCGGGAAGAATTGACTGACATCTTTGATGTTAAGTGTTCTCATTCATGAACGTGGCAAATTGCCCCATTTATACAAGTCTCTCTTCATCCAGTAAAGACTTAATAGTTTGCACTGTAAGAACCTTATTTCTTGTAAAGTTCCAGTTTTCTTGCTGTTAATTCGACTCTTTTTTCACTTCCTATTTTCTACTTGTTTTTATGTTGCTATAGTATCTGGCCACTTTCTCACTTTAAATGATTTGTCAATTTGTTCCCTGAGCATTTTCCTAGCTTGGAAAATTGTCTTTAAATAATTGCAATTTTGAATCTCCCTTCCTAATACTACTTATTTCTATGATATAAGCTACAACCTCCAGTATAATTTTGAAAAATAGCAATGATTGTATGCCCCTTGTCTTGTTAACATAAAAAAAATATACTTGGGGCCATTTTAAAGTTATTCAGTTACATTGGTTGGAGGTTTAATGCTTATACTAATATCACACTGCTCTACTTATCGAAGCTTTATCATATTTCAATATAGATGGCTGAGTCACCACCCATCTTTTCCTTTTACTAGTGCTGTATTAACCTTGTGTCTTCTCATCTTTAAACATGAATGACAACTTGGCTGGGCATATGATTGTTAAATCATAGCTTCTTTCCTCAATTGTTTAAACGTTCTATTTTATTCTGGATTTTTTTTGAGGGGCAGGAGAAACCCATTGGCTATTGTGATTAACATTTATTTTATCTTCCCGGATGTGTGCAGAACTGTTTGTTTATCCTCAGGACATAGAAACTTTGCCAAGCTAGAGATCTCCTTTTACCAGTATTGTTTCTCATGGTGAGTCTTTCTGATCTGTAAGATGGGAACTATTTCCAGCTCCAAATAATTTCTTCAACTACATCTTTGTTAATTCTTTGTTTTTTAATCACTTGGGGAAAACCATCAGTTTCATGATGCACTCTTTCTGCCATGTTATCTCCTTTCTGGAGCTTTCTGGTCTCTAGACCTTTCTTCTGCTTTCTGGGACAAACGAATGTTCTGATGTCAACTCCGCTCATGACCTCCAGTGCTGTTGATCTGTTGACCCTGTCTTCAGTGCAGCCCCATCTTCTGTGACAAGGGACTCTTCTACCTTTGGGGGTGGTTCTACTTAGGTAAAAGATTTCTTAAGGTCTTTTTCAGTGACAAGAACTTGTTAAATGGTAACAATGGATTATAGTGCACGTGTATGATTTTTGAATGCTGTAACAGCCATCATCTGATTTGATTGTCACAGTCATGCTTTAGAGGCATCAGTGTTGCATTTTGACGGATGTGATGACCTAGGGATGTCCTGTAGCCACTCAGGAGGTCACAAGTCTTGGGTAAATGCAGAGCCTGCGTTTAACTGCTGGTCCTCAAACTGGCCATTGACTCACCCAGGCAGCAGCTTAAAAGCATTTTTGCCAGAGTACTAATCATCATATCTGCTTACAGGAAGCACACACGAGTGCCTACAAAAGGCAGGGTCACCCAAGGGTCAAGAACACGGCCTCTAACTTGGAGCACATGGTTGACATCTCAGACTGTCCACTGTGTACCTTGAGCCTCAGTTTCCACATCTGTCCAATGAAGAATAATGGTACCCACCTGTAGGGTAGTGGTGGTGATTAAATAAGATAATTCATATAAATCATAATACTTAGTACACTGTAAATGCTCAAATTTTGGCTGCTTTTAATTGCTATTATATTATCATAGTCGCTGCCATCCTTGTTCTTCCCTAATCTTTTAGGATAGAAATGGACATGTCATATTAGACTTTACCTCCCCTGCCAGATCCCTCCCGTCCATCAGATATCTCACTAACTTCCCACATAGCGTACAAAGGTGCTTTTGCTTTTTGCGTGACTGACACACACTGTTAAAGACTTAGGTCATGGTAGAGAACTTTAGAATTCGTTGCTTAGGTCACAGTAACTTAGAGGAAGCCAGGTTGGCTGGGTGTGAGCGGTGAGGCATCCATGAGGAAGTCGGGGCTCACACACTGACGTTTTGGTGCACATGGTTAACCTTTTGCACTCGCTTGCTTTTTTCTCATTATCCACTCGACATTATCCACACTTGACATCCGAGTGCAAACGGTTAAACCTTCATCATATTTCTTCCAGAGTCAAGGTTTACTGTGATTTCAAGTTACAAACTGACACTGCGTAACCTTGCCAGAAACGAGCATGTGTGCCCAAGAAGAAAAGCCAACAATGCAGGAGTGTGCCTTTGATCCTGGGCACCGGGCTGCTTCTCTAAGCCTCTTCTTGGACGGTTTACTCCAGCACGGTGGTCCTGGGAAGGTTTCTCACGGACTTGAGAGGTGGTGGAAGGTGCGGGAAGGAAATGAGCAAGACTCCTGTCTTGGTTCCCGTGTCTTAGTCCTTGAGTTCAAAAGGCAGAGGCATCCGAGTGTCTGCCAGGTTGATAAATTATTAACATCACCCATCCACGCTGCTGTCCCTGGGAGCTCGGCCAAGGGCTCGCTCCTGTTCTCCCCCCGTCTGGCTTGGTCTGTGGTTTTCATCTAGTTTACAATTGCGTTATAATTACAAAAAAACTATGAAGGCTGAAAGAAGAGATTTTAACCTCGCCCAGCATCTAGCCTCGTGAATTTGTTGGGTGGTGGGGGTGACACCACAGGGGGGAGGGAAACGGGGCTGGTGGCTTCCTGGGTCTGTCACCCCCAGTTCAGCCAGAGCAGCCTCCCTTATCAATTTTGTAAATTGCATGCTGGTGCGAAGCCCAAACATCAGTTGGGGTTTCCTGGCCCCTTAAGCTCTAGATAAGATTTTTTAACTCCCCATTCCCTGGATTTTTAGAAGTTGAAAGGACCTTCCGAGATGCTCCCAAGTCCCAGATGTTCCTGGCGCTGTCGTCATGGTCTCGTCTCTGATCTCGTCTCTGATCTCATGCTTGTATCAAATTCTTAATTGTGCTGAAATGGTCAGCAGGCAGCCCGACGACCCTGTGTCCCCGTGCTGTGCCGGGAGGGGGCGGCTGCCTCTAGGAGGAGACCGTGTCCCGGTGCCCTGAGTACTCAGCAGTGACCTTGCAGGGTCCCCTCTGCAGATCACACGATGCCACCACAAAAACAGGGGAACCGACATAGCGTCGAGGGGAGAAGAACAGGTTCTCATGTTAGAATCCCCCCTGTGTGATTTCCAGCAACTTCCTTCACTTCCGAGCTGCTTTGTTTATCTGGAGAATGGGGCTAAAACTTCCTTTTTGAGTCATTCTGAGGACGATTAATGACAGGCACCCGACATGCAATAAAACACAAACTGAAGGTAAACATCATCTGTCTCCAGTGCAGAATTTCTTCCTCTCCCCTCCCCACTCTCCGCAGGGGAGAGGAAGAAGCAAACACTGACCTCCTTTTCTGAGATCTGACATCCCCCTGCGTCCTCGTGGCTTTAGTGAATTATTGACCGTGTGCCTGGGTCAGCCAACCTTGGTCCACCTATTTGGTAAATAGAGGCTAATTGGGACACTAGCCGAGTTCGCTCATTAGAGTTGAATAGTTGCAACGAGCATCTAACGGCCTGCAAGGCCTAGGATGTCTCTATCCGGCCCTTACTGAGGCAGCTTCCTCCCCCCGGATCACAGCAGCAGTTTCTGCCAGTGCTGGAAGCCGGCTGTCGTCAGTGTGTCTAATTGGAGCAGGAGAAGGGTCGTTCAGCAAGACAAATCGGCCAACAAGGGCTCATGGCTCTGGGCCCGGCCTGTGTTTGGAGAGGGGGTCACACATGGGAGGCCACAGGGCCTTCACCCTCGGCCCCGCTCCCGGGAACGTTTCCTCCACTTGTGAGGACGAACAAAGCGCGCCTGAGCCACCACCCAGAGCCTGCCTCCCATCCTGGGCACTGATTAGCTTTGACCTTTTCATCTGTCTGGGCCTCAGTTTCCCCATCTATCACATAGCGATGATAGGACACACCTTCCGCAGCCCCATGCAAAGTAAAGACTGAGTTTTATTTATTTATTTTTGAGACAGAGTCTCGCTTTGTTGCTCAGGCTAGAGTGAGTGCCATGGCGTCAGCCTAGCTCACAGCAACCTCAAACTCCTGGGCTCAAGCAATCCTCCTGCCTCAGCCTCCCGAGTAGCTGGGACTACAGGCATGCACCACCATGCCCGGCTAATTTTTTCTATATATATTAGTTGTCCAATTAATTTCTTTCTATTTATAGTAGAGATGGGGTCTCACTCTTGCTCAGGCTGGTTTCGAACTCCTGACCTGGAGCAATCCACCCGCCTCAGCCTCCCAGAGTGCTAGGATTACAGGCGTGAGCCACCGCGCCCGGCCAAGACTGAGTTTTAATAAGTTCTTGATTTGAATGGGATTTGGGATACGTGATGGTTCATCTTGCCTCTCTTCCCAACTTTGCCCAGAAAACGGTGTCCCTGTCTCTTGGCAGGACGTGAGGGTCCCTCGGTGGGATCTGTCTGTGCCGGGCCAGCTTTCCCACCTTCACTCTCCCTCTTCCTCACACACGTTGCCTGCTCCGGCCAACATGTCACTGCCCCATGACCCTGCTCCTGCCGAGCGCCCCGCCACGGCCCCCAGTGCTGGCAGACCACAACAGGTGACCCTGCTCGGAGAAGGCCGAGAACCCCTTCCTAGGTGGGGACCACGGAAACGCCATCTGTCTGCCAAGGGCACCGCCAAGGACGCCTGGGTCCCTCCAGCGCAGACCTTAAGATTGCCGCACTTTCCACTAAATTGGGGTCACCGGTTCCATCTCTGTCCTGGTCCCCTTCTCTGTCCCAAAGCACCGGAGCAGATGGCGGTCATTTTCTTCCATGCCCCTCTGTCTCCCTCCTAATTAGCGTGTGCCTTCCTCCTCCAGAGCCCATCTCGGCAGATGGCAAATGTCCATGTCAAACGTTCCTCTGGGCACGGAGGAGGCGCTTGCAGTGGCTTTAAGGAACGCAGAGCAGTCCTTGGAGACTGCTGCTCAGGGGAGGACGTGGCGGAAGGGGCGTGCCAACCACCAGACCCTGGCATACTTCCTCCTCCTGGCCCCCGCCCCTGGTCCAAGGGAGCAGGCCTCGCAGCTGTCCTCGAATCCGTGTCTCTCCCCGACTGGGGCCAGCTTCCCTGTCTTCCCGGTGGACGCTGCCGGAGCCTCCGTCGGGTCCACTGGCCTCTGGCCTTGTCCTCCCACCTGCTCCGCAGCTGCAGGATGGCTGTTCAGAAGGCAGACTGGAGGCTGAGACCCGGTCCCTCCAGGGGCTCTGGTCCTCGGCTCCAGGAACTGTGGCCCTGACACTAGTCACTATGTACCCAGCTCCCCGGGAGGTGGCCAGGGCTGAGGGGCTCGAGTTACTTCTGTTGTGCTCACGTATGCATGGGCACTCACTAGCTCTCTCGTCCCCTAACTTGGTTAGATGGTATCAAAGTGACCTCCCGCGAGGTTGCGCTGGTGGACGCTGCCATCAGCCGTGTGCGACGGGAGTCGCCCTCGTTTTCCTCCTTGTCCGTGTTTGTGTTCTCTGTGGCTGCTGTGACGAGTTACTGCAAACCTGGCTGAAAACTACACATGTAACTTACAGTTCTGTAGTTTAAAAGTCCTAAAGGGGCTCCCTGCGCTGAACTTAAGGCGCTGGCAGGACTGTGTTTCTTAAGAGGACCCCAGGGGACACTCTTTCCTTCGTCTTGCTCCTAGAGGCCACCTGCGTGCCTGGGCTTGAGGTCCCCTCCTCCTCCAAAGAGCACCTCTCTGACCTCTTCTGCCACCTCCTTCCACTTCTAAGGACCCCTGTGACATACTGTGCCCCCACCCCAGGATGAGCCAGGGTAGTCTCCCATCTCTGGTCAGCTGTTCAGCGACCTTCATTCCATCTGTCTCCTCTGTCCCCTCCTGCCACGTTCCGTGACGTTTCCACGGGTTCCAGGCATCAGGATGTGACATCTCCAGCGGGACCCTTTTCTGCCCACCACACTGAGTAGGCTTTTTGACTTCTGCCAGCCTGGCGTGCAGGAAACAATAGGTGGCTGTCTCAATTTGGATTCACTGGCCGCGTTTTCCCACGAGGCGCAGTGATGCGTTGAGGCTGAGCGGCAGCAACGCCACACTCTGTAAGTGTCGTCAGTGTTGGTAGCTCCCTGCTTTGCGCCCCAGGTGAGGCGAGCTAACGGCGAGAGCCGACCGTGGCCTTGGGTTTGGATCTGGCTCCGACTCCACCGGCCGTGTGATCCTGCACGAGCTCCCTCCTCTCTGGGTCTCGCCTCGCAGAGTGGTTCTGAAACGTGTCGCACGCCTGGCCTGTAACAGATGCTCAAAAAAACCAAACCAAAACAAAAAACAATGACTGTTTCTCAAACCAGGAAGATGAGCGGGATCGAGGCCGGGTCTGTCTGGTGAGAGCGGGGACAGGAGACAAAACAGCCCAGCCAGCCTCTCCTGCCTCGATCGTACTCATGGCGGCGGGATGAGGTTGTGTGACTCCAGGAGGCTGACCGGTTCGCACGGTGTGAACGTCATGCCGTATTCATGCAGCAGACGAGCCGTAGCCAAGGGCAGACCCTTTGTTGTCCGAACTGGGCTCTTATTTGAGGTATGAGAGGCTTGCTCAGCATATAGCAACCTTGCGATTGTGCTGGGGTGGAAGGAAGAGTTCTGATTGCTTTTGTTAACTCAACCTCAGATGAAGTCTCGACCTCCACAGGGGCTGCCACGTGTGGTCGGGCAGGCTGCGCGTGACTCCAGGATGCTCCTTGATCGGGCAAGTGGGAGATGAAGCCCAGCCGGTGCCCTACTGGCCAAGCCCGTGAGGCTGAGCAGGAAGCTGCATCTACCGAGGGAGAGAAACGCCGCTTTCCCATTCGCACAGAAGCACCCTACGGGCTAACGGCGCCGTGTCCCTGCGTAACACGCGACCAAAGTGCGCTCGATGCACTTGCAACAGTGAGGGACAAATTTTTCCTAATCTCCAACAGGAACCTACAAAGCAAGTCTGTGTTATGTCTACACAAACGGGGACCCTCAAGCACTGTGGTTCTCATTTTTTGACCACGTGTAGCAATGGACACGCATGTGACACAATGTGCTTTAACATGAAGGATGCTATTTGTATTCATTTCCTAAGAGAAATAGAAAATGTCCATGTTGATGTCGTAGGACTTCAGGGTTCTCCTAAATTCCTTCTATGACAGCGTAGTTGGATTTGTCCTTTGTGAGCTGATTGGGGCGGGGCGTGTGAGGGATATGGAAGATTGGAGAAAGACCCACTGTGACTGGAACATGGCCACACTTTAACTGCAAAGAGGTTGGGGAATGTAGCCTATATCCTGGGTGGTAGCCACGTGGCCCATTAACACACTGACTGCCATGTGAGTCATATTTAACTCAGGCTGGTTTTGAGCCCAGGGCCTTGTGAAGAAAAACCCTGTAGCTAGTTTGTGAAAAATCTTACTTGTTGATGTTCTCATTGTTACAATTAATATTGACAACTTAATTTTAAAATTGTGGATTGTATCGCATATAACTCATGCACAGAAAACAAATAACAAATTAGAAAGAATCATTTTAATAAAACACCATGGCCCCAGGGAAGAAATCTTTCTCTAGTGTGGCAGTTAATGTTTTAAAAATGGGATGTTCTGTCCTTATAGAAGAAAGGGGGGGCGGAGATAAGATATTGAGGGACTTGGCCAGGTGCTATGGCTCATGCCTGTAATCCTAGCACTCAGAGGCCAAGGCTGGAGGATAGCTCAAGGTCAGGAGTTCAAAACCAGCCTGAGCAAGAGCAAGACCCTGTCTCTACTGAAAAAAATAGAAATTAGCCGGACAACTGAAAAATATATACATATCAAAAAAAAAATAGCTGGGCATGGTGGCGTGTGCCTGTAGTCCCAGCTACTCAGGAGGCTGAGGCAGGAGGATCACTTGAGCCCAGGAGTTTGAGGTTGCTGTGAGCTAGGCTGACGTCATAGCACTCTAGCCCGGACAACAGAGTGAGACTCTGTCTCCAAAAAAAAAAAAAAAAAAATTATTCAGGGACTTGATGAATCTCTGCCTCAGTGGCCTCCAGAGCCACCTGGCTGGGCCACTGGGAAGGACCTCAGGACATGCAGCGCGTTGTACACGTCCTCAGCCCAGTCACACAGCCCGGCCAAATTCATGAGTCTCCAACAGAAAGCTCTAGAAAGAGGCAGAAGGAAAGGCCGAGGACATACAGATGAAAAGAGGATGGAAATAGTCCCTGGTGCCTCTTGTCCCCTCCTCTCATTCTTAGTTCCAAGGCCCCTCAGCAGGAAGAAGGTGGCCGGTGACGGCTGTGAGTTTTACAAGACTCTTTGCTGCCGGGCCTCTGGCTCGCCTGCCCTGACTGCTCTCACGGAGCCAGCTGAGAAGAACCTCTCGAACTTCCTAGAACACAGCGGTTGCCGAGGCGGGGTGCCCACCCCCCAGAGGACGCACGGGACAGTTCCCTGGGGGGGGGGGGACACGTAAATCCAAACAGAAGTTCCACTTCTGAAAATCTCATTAAGATTTTCCTTTGGGGTATGCTTTATGACACGGCACGTTAGACTATGTCATTTGCAAACTTAAATCTACATTGTGAGTTCACGTTTTGGAATTTTGGCCGATGAGGGCATATGACGTTTGGAAGCGCTGCACCAGAGAGAAGACGACAGGGCAGCCCCTTGAACCTGAGACCCTTTACAGAGCCAGCCCCTTCCTTAAAATACGTGTGTCAGAGCCATGACGGGGTGCTGTCTTTCATACAGAAGTAAGCGTGATTAGGGAGCCCAGGAATGACATTCGAAAGTAAAAGATGTGTCTGGTCAAATGCTGTCATTGGGCACAAAGCTTCCTCTAGGCCGTCACAGGTTTTATATTTCATACAAATATCGTTACAATCTGCTTCCTGGATCGGGGGTGGTGGTGGAGAGGAGGGGTTGATCTTTGTCTCCACTTTTCCCTTTTTACCCCAGACATGTGTTACTGGCCATGATAGGAAGCTGCCTTGGAGTTCAGACTGGACTTCTGTTGGTAGCGGGACACTAGACCTTGAAAGCAGACCGTGCACAGGCAAACGCAGGCAGGTGCAAAGCCTTTCAGACAGGTGCATGCAGGCGTCAGTGCTTGCTCAGTTGCTTCCTGCCTTTCAGTGTAGTTTCCACAGTTGGTGTAGGACAGGGGTCCTCAGACTTTTTAAACAGGGGGCCGGTTCACTGTCCCTCAGACCGCTGGAGGGATGGACTGTAGTTTAAAAAAAATACTATGAACAAATTCCCATGCACACTGCACATATCTTATTTTGAAGTAAAAAAACAAATGGGCAAAAACACCCGCCTATGGCCCGCGGGCCGTAGTTTGAGGACGCCTGGTGTAGGAGAACAAGTAAAATTCCTGAGCACGATGGTAACGTTTGGTTATTTTCTGTCTGTGACTCTGATATCCATCTGTCCGTCCACTCAACAAATGGTCATGGAGCACCTGCTCTAGGGGCTGGGAACCTAGGACAGGACAAATCAGTTCCTTGCAAAAGAGTGCATTCTAGTGGGGGCAGATAAGTTAGTAAGACACGGTATGTCTGATGAAAACCATCGTGCAGGAAGAAAGGCTGTGGGGAAGGAGTTACCCATCAGCAGGTCACTTGCAGTTTTAAATGGGGTGGCCTTGTAAGGCCTCATTGGCAGGGTGACATTGCAGCAAAGACTTCCAAGAGGGTGGAGTGAGCCATGGTGAACTATGGGGTGGGCCTTCTCAACTTCAGCACCGTGGACATTTTAAACTGTGTAATTCTGAGTTATGGGGGTGTCCTCTGCTTTGTAGGATGTTCAGCATCCCCAGCCCCCACCCACTGGGTGTCAGCACCCCTACCACTCGTGAGACAAAGCCATCTATGAATGTTACCAGATGCCCCCTAAGGGGCAAAACTACACTCCCGTTGAAAACTGCTGCTCTAGGGCAAGAGGTTCCCAAGCAGCAGGGACAGCAAGGGCAAAGGCCCAAGGGAGGAGAGAGTGGAAGGGCAGGGCAGAGCGAGTGATGGGAGAATAGAGGGGGGAGGTGGGGTCCCGGAGCCAGGCCATCATACGTCCTCGTGAGCTGTGCCCGTGTGGGTATTCTTGTACGTGTGTTGGACACACGCACTAACTTCTGGGTATACATCTAAGAGCGGAATTGCTGGCCCATAGGACAGGCATGCATTCAGCCTCAGTAGATAATCTGGTCTTCTGAAGGGCACGTACTGGTTTGCTCTCCCACCAGGGCCATGTGAGAGTTCCAGTTGCACCATATCCAAGCCTGATGCTTATTTCCTATCTTTTTCATTTTAGGGTTTTGGTGAGTATGGACTGCTGCTATCGCATGTCTTAATTTGCATTTTCCCAATAACCGATGATGCAATACTTTTTCACGTTTGTTAGCCACTCTTCTGTGAAGTGTCTGTCCAGGTCTTTTGCCCCTTTCTTCTATTGGGTTGTCTGTTCTGTTGCTCTGTAGGAGTTCTTCATGTTCCAGATCTGAGTCGTCTATGGGATGTATGGATTGCGAATATCTTCCCTCACCCTATGGTTTCGAAGATTGTTGTTTGCCATAGTTTCCTAGTGCATAAAAAAATTACCACAAACATAGTCGCTTAAAACGGCCCACATACATAGCTCACTTCTGTAGATTAGAAGTCTAGTGTGGAATGGCTAGGTTCTCAGGGTATCATATAGCTGGGTGGAGCTCTCATCTAGAGGATATGGGAAAAAAATTTTCAAGTTCATCTCTGTCATTTGGCAGGATTCAGTCCTTGCAGCTGTAGGACCAGGTTCCTTGCTGATTGTCACTTGGGGGCTGCCTGAATTCCCTGCCACCCACGTTGCCCCTTCTGTCTGCAAAGCCAGCAACAGGACTTCACATCCTTCTTGCAGTTCGGATTTCTGGCCTCCTGGCTCTGCCATCTCTAGACCCAGGTTTAACGGGCTGACGGCATTAGGTCAGGCCCACCGTGTAACTCCTCCTTGATTAGCTCAGAGTCAACTGATCAATAACCTTAATGACATCTGCAAAATCCCTTTTGCCTCCACATGAGGGTAGCGTCCTCACCGGAGTGACATGCCACAAGTCCTGCTCACTCTGGAAGATCATCGGGCTGTCCTTGACGTCTGCCTACCACGGTGTTCAGACAGACGGGTCAGAGTGGGCCTTCCTGGCTGAGGTGGTCACACTTGGGCAGGGACTTGGGGGCAGAGCCTCTTAAGGAGAAGACACAAACTTCAAAGGACTTGGGGTGAGGGTGTGATACCTGGGGAAGTTGAGGCAGCTGGAGGAGCTGGGTGCAGAGTCCTAGGAGCCGAGGCTGGGGGCCACTAGGGGCTGGAGGGTGTGTGTCATGTAGGTGGCTGTCAAGGACTCTGGATTTTGCTTGGAGAAATGCAGAGCCATTGGAGGGGTTTGAGAAAAAGAGTGACATTTTCTGGTGGATCATTTAGGTGGCCGAGTCGAGAGCCATGCGTAGCAGGACCAGTAATGAGAACGCCGTGACCCAGGTGGGAGGGGCAGGTGCCTGGAGCAGGGTGGCCAAGAGGACAGTGGGACGTGGCGGGGCCCGGGTGTATTTTGGCAGGAATTACGACGAGTCAGGTGTACAGGGCGTTCCAGAAAGGAGGGAGGACAGGAAGATGATCCTGTGGTTCCCGGCCCGCTCACTGTAGTTCCTCGGGGACCCTGAGAGGGGACGACCAGGCGCTCCATGTGGACACGTTGAGTCTGAGATGTGGGTGAGATGCCACGCGTGTCACCTCCTTCCACGCTGTCCCCTGGGGCGGACACGTGTCACCTCCTTCCACGCTGTCCCCTGGGGCGCACGCGTGTCACCTCCTTCCACGCTGTCCCCTGGGGCGCACGCGTGTCACCTCCTTCCACGCTGTCATCTGGGGCGGGCGCATGGCACCTCCTTTCATGGTTCATTGGCCAAAGCAGGTCACGTGGCTACTAGTTCTGACTTGGAACCTAGAGGGAGAGAACCGATGAATGCCACAGAAGCTATAACCTGTCATTGAACTTTGTTGTAAATCACTTCACTCAAAAAACATTCGAGGGTGCGCTGCTCCGCCGGGAGGGTATTCCGGGGGCTGAGCTGGTGGCAGTGAGTAAGGCAGATTGCCACCCTTGCCGAGCTCACGGGGCGGTGGGTAGACCAGCCACTGCTACCGCTACCATTCACTTGGAATAAGAGATCCAGGGGGGGTATTATTCAGACAGAATAGCGAGGGGAGGCCTCCCCGAGGAGATGACGTGCAACATGAGAAGGAGCCACAGGTGCATTTGTCACAGTGTGACCTCCAGTCCAGGACTAGCTGGGCCGGGGAGTGGGGTGCCCGAGGGAAGCACCAGGGGCGGGTGGTGGCAGGAGTCCAGGCCGCGGTGGGGCCTGGTGTCCCCGCCTGAGCCCGCGGAGAGCTGCTGGCGAGTTCTCAGCACGGGGACGCCATCCGATTATATTTTCAAAACATCACTCGGTACAATGGGGTAACTCGGCGATAACAGAATGAATTATTGATATGACACCGTGGATGAATCTCAAAAAGATGACACCAAGCAGAGGCGGCCAGACTAGCAAGTGCCGTGTGATTTGATTTACGAGATGCCTGGGAACAGGCAAGCTGATCCATGGTGACGGGTCCCAGGGCGCTGCCCGGAGGGCCGGGGGTGGGAATTGAATGGAAGGGGGTGGAGGGGCTCTCTGGGATGGAGAAGAACCTGTGTTTTGTGAGGCGGTCACACCAGTGTGTGTTACATATGTACATGTGAGGTACAGGTATATGCACCTGTTTATGTGTGTCACATCTTTATGCACATGTGCATGTGTGTATATAAACATAAATCAGCTATTGGGGAAAACGATTGGGGCTATTGTGGGGAGACCAGCTGGAAGGCTTTCGGGGCGTCCCAGGCACCTGCAGGGCACTGTGGCGACAGGTGGAACAGCGTAGATGGATTTGGATCGTGTGTTAGTTTCTTCCTAGGGCTGTTGTCACAAATTACCGTGACCTTGGCAGCTTAAAAGAACAGGAGTTTCTTCTCTAGCGGTTCTGGAGGCTGGAAGTCTGTAGCCGCGGTGTCGGAAGGTCCTGCTCCCCCCACCCCTACTCCCCCTGCCCCCACCCCCACCCCACCCCCCGAAGGCTCCAGGGAAGGATCCCTCTTGGCCCCTCCCTGACTCGGGTGGCCGTCAGTAGTCCTGGGCGTTCCTTGATGTGTGTCTGCGTCACTCCAGCCCCCTCGCGTGGCTTCTCTGTGTGTGTCTCTGGCTGTCCTCTCCTCTCTTGTAAGGCCACCAGTGTTGGATTTAGGGCCTGCTTTGACCTAGTGTGACCACGTCTTAGTTTAACTGCATCTGCAAAGACTCTGTGTCCAAAGAAGGTAATGTTCGGAGGTCCTGGGTGGCCCGGCAGGGCTCGCTGACGTACCGGGTGTCGTGGGAAGCGGGCGGTGGAAGAAAAGCCACGTGGGACTCAAGTCTGAGTTTGAAGGGCCGGGCGGAGGTGGCCTGGCCAAGAAGGGACTGAAGCAGGTGGCGGGTCCCGTCTCGGGGTGGCTCCGGCTCTATTGGAGGTGCCGAGTCTGTGGCTCTGTGAGCTGGGGAGTCGCAGGGCGGGGACGGTTTCAGGGCGATGGGTAAGTTGTCTGGGGGATAGAGGCCGAGAGCGGAGGCTGAGCAGCCAACCCTGAGCCTTGAAATCAGGAGGCTTCAAAACAAAGGAGCGGAGCGCAGAGCCGCGGCACGTGAGAACCCTCTCGCAGTAACAACGGCTAAAAAAAAAGAAAAAAGGTAGATTCAGACATTGCCGCTGCACTGCGTAGCGAAATCAAAACCATATCCATGTGTTCATGTACCTCGACAGAGCAGCCTGCTCTAATTCGCCTAATTCATCTCGAGCAGGACAGGGGACGCTTCTGCTTTCCGGAGGAGGGAAAAGCTGTTACAGTCCTCAGCATTAGAAATTTCAAGCCTCAGGCCCATCGAGATTTTGCTTTTCTTCTTCTTCTTACCAGGGTTAGGTAACCACAAAAGGGACTTGCCGAGAGAGCCCTTCCACACGGACACGGGCTTCCCCGGCGCGGGAGACGGGCATTCTGGAAGCTTCCTGCTGCCAGCAAATTTGTCTTGGGAGACGGTGTCTGGGATGAGGGTGACCTGAGGTCTCGTGACCCCAGGGTGCTTTGGGGCCCGGGTGCATCCCCATCCCCTGGTTTGGGGTTTGCAGCACCTGAGCAGGGACTTGAAATGAGGCTGAGAGACCCGCATGTCGCCTCCTCCAGGCAGCGCCTGCTTGGGGCCGGGCAGAGCTGGCTGCAGCGATCGCTGACACGAGTCAGAGCCTGAGCCCGCGGGGCCAACAGTCTAATCCGCATCTTCGTGGCCAGCCTGTGAGAGAAATCCTGTGGGTGGAGGTAGGATAATTGGGCCTTTTAACCAAAAGCGATGGAAGAAAAGCCCCAAAGACAAGTGATCATTTATTCATTCACTTAATTGCTCATTCACTGAACAGAGATATGTCCTGGGCATCTTTTCTGCTGCAGCATTGCTGAGTAAAGTGACTAAAGCCTGCGTGGTCCCTTCCCTCTGGAGCCAAGTCTCGAAGCGGCCATCCCTGTTACATGAGCGAGCTTAAAAATCCTGTCCAGGGTCTAAGAGGCTGGAGAGGGGCGTGGTGGTAGCCGAGGAGGGGAGGGAAGGCTTCTCTGGGAAAGTGACCTTGAAGTCGGGCCCTCTCGATGAGTCAGGCAGGAAGAACAACCCAGGCAGGGGAACCGGTGTGTGCAAAGGCACTGGGGTAGGCACGGGCCTGGCATGCTGGAGTCACAGGAAGAAGAGCAGGGAAAGGGAAAAAGGCACAAGATATGTGCAAAAGTAGGTTTGGGTCAGTATGAAGAGAGAGGGTAGAAGGCACAGGAGGACGTGGGAGGGACCACGTGGTTCTACGTGGCACCTCCCCTCCCATCTTCCGTCCATTCAATGCATACAAGAACATTGAACTTAACGCACCTGCTGAACCTGCTCTGGTGCATCTGGCCTACTGCATGGGGACCTGTCCCCCGTGGGAGCAGGGGGAGACCCCTTTCTGGCCAGAGGCGTGTCTCTGTCTCTCTCTGCCTCCCCCCATCTCCCTACCCCTCCCTCTGTGTTTGGAAAATCTGTGAAGTTCTGCAGAGATCCCTGGACTCCGCAGTGGCCCCTTGCTGCTGTGTATTTAATCCTCCCACACCTGGGTTTGTTCATCTGAGAGGAGGGGACGGTCACAGCGCCTGCCTTACAGGACTGTGGTAAGGAGTCATTCGTGCAAATGACCCCACAGCAGGCCTGGAGTCTCCTCGGCATTCAGTGGATGTCTGCACCTAACGCTTCCCCTCGAGTGGGGTTGCTCCCAAGGCAGGAGGTGGCCTCTGAGCTGCAGGCCCAGCTAGCGTCTGTCCCAGGGTGACAGCTCGTCAGGCTACTTGGAGATGCACAAATCCAAAAATCCGTGCAAATGGTACGTCTATGGGCGCATCGCTTCACTTTCCCATGACTCCCTGATCGGCTCTCGGTGTTCTTGGTCTCCGTGTAAATATCGTTGCTTGGGACAAGGCGGGGGTAAGGACACGGCAGGAAGACACAGCAAGTGGACACATGATGTGGCAGTTAGGACATTGACGAGATGACATCGTGAAATAAAAATACATTTTTTTTCTGGAAAAGGTGCATCTCAGCTGAGCTGTTCCCTTCCCCATGGCCACGGGACCTCGGGGGTTGGGGTGAGTCGGGTGTCACGGGAAGGCAGAGGTGAGGCCAGGGGTTTAGGACATTAAATAAGGTAAAACATGTTCTTCTCGACCTGTTTAGCATTTGCTGAGCACCTACCGTGTGGCTGTGCACAGGCTGCGACTTGGCTGCGAACAAAACTCAGGCTCTGCCCTCTGGGGCTTAAGTCCTGGTGTGGGGGGGCACACAAACAAAGCTACAAGGTGTCCAGAGGTGACGTGTGCTCTGGGGAAGTGACAGCAGAACGGAGGATGGCAGGGAGGTTGCTGGAGCCCAGGCGTCGGCAGCAGGACCACTGTGCCGACCACACGGCTCCAGGGACAGGAGCTCACCAGTCCCACAGGCTCCCTGGGGGTGTGAGGCCTGGGTCGCCTGGGGCACCCCAGGTGGCTCCAGCGTGCAGACGGGTCTGGGGGCCACCGTCATGGGGCGCCGATGGTACCATGTCCCCCCTCGATGGGGTCTGGATTGCTCAGGAGCCTTGACGCAAGGGAGTGATGAGATCACACTTACCGTCTCCACTTCTTTAAAGACCGTCTGCCGTGGGGAGAGCAGACCGGGAGAGGCGCAGCGGTGCGAGAGCTGTCGCCAAGGTGGAGCCGGGGTGGTCGCTGCCCACTAGATGGGAACGGGAAGTGGGGAGAGCCCAGGGCCCAGGGTCTCCACAGCTTTCCCCAGCCAGGAGCAGGGGCGGTTCTGGGGCTTGCCGGTGCCGTCTGGGGTGCTCGCTAGGCCGTGCGGATGGAGGCGCTGGTTGGGCAGCGGGGTGCGAGGCTGACGCCCGGGACTGGGGTCGTCCGTCCGCAGAGCTGCGCTGCCCAGCACGGGAGCCGCCGGCCGTGGGGGCTACTGCGCACTCGACATGCGCTGGTCCCAGTTGAGACGTGCTCTAAGTGTAAAACACACACCAGGTGTTGCAGACTTAGTACCCCAAAATGCAAAATATCTCTAAGTTTTTAAAATAAGCCTTGAATATTAAAATAACATCTTAGATGTATGGGGTTAAATAAAGCATACTCTTAGCATTTTTACTCGCATGTTTTTACATTTTTAATGGGGATACTAGGAAACTTTAAGTGACATGTGGCTCATATGACGTTTGTTGGACAGCGCTGGTGCAGGTGGCATGTGGGGTCCCCTAGGATGGGAACAGGGAGGCCTGTGCCCGAGGCCCCTCGACATTCAGAGGCAAGGAACGTGCGTGTGGTCCAGGCAGTGTGACCAAGGGGGTGGCAGGAGAACCAGCGCACGCTCGGCCCTTGGAGTGTGCTTCTGGAAGCTTCTGTGCCGTGTGACAGCTGGGGTGCGAGCGGAGAGTCACGGGCTTGGCTGGGGCTGGGCTTTCACCAGGCAAGTTGGTGGGGGAGCACAGAGGAGACGGGGTGTCTGGAAGGGAGCAATGGATGATCGTCACGGCCCATGGGACCGAGGCTGGGGAAGAGGCGCTGGCAAGGACGTGTGAGTTCAGGGTAAGGGAGAAAAGGTCGCAGGTCTTGCAGAACCATGAACTTTAGCCTCTTTGCCTAATGACTTGCCGGGCCTCAGGTCTCCCTGTACAGCAACGCTAGGCGGACTAGGACGGGGGCAGGGAGGGAAGGACAGCCCCACTTGGGAGGCAGCCACGCCTGGAACTGGCCGGGACGCTGGGACCTCGCTGGGAGCTGAGCACGTGGGGGAGCCTGCTCGCTGTGTGTTGGAAGTTGGAGGATGAGGTGGCCAGGGGCTTGGGGCAGATGGGGGTGAGGATGAGAAACTCCAGGCTGTGGGCAAGACGGAAACAGTCCCCCCCACGCTGCTCCTCAGCCTTCAAGCTGGGTGACCTTGGGCAGGCCAGCACTCCGTGGGTGCTTAGTGTGCTCGACCCTTCAAACCCAAGGCGGGTGCCTGCCTCGCTGGGTTGCCGTAAGCATTAAACAAGCAGGAGGCTGTGGGGTGCCTGGCACGGTGCCCACGCCACAGCCCCTCGTGAGCCAGCATTTGCCCTGCGCCCCTCCAGCTCGGTCAGCCCAGCAGTGGCCTTGCCTGGCACTGGCTCGGGGACCCGCCTGCAGCCACAGCCTTCACGGGGCCCTGGGAGAGCCCTCCTCGTGCCTGGGTCTTCTGACCCCGAGAACCCCTCTCTCCTCGGTCGGCGTGATTAGGGTGCAAGTGTGAAATCCCTAACTGTATGGTAAAGGGCTTTGAGCTGATACAGACTATTTGAGGAGGGGGCAGTGCAGTGTTTCCTTCTCATCCTTCAGAGCCAAGAGTTCACCAAAGTCCCCAGTTGTTGGGGAAAAGCGGAGACAGAGACCATAACCCGAGTATCTAATTTATAAAATGTCACCAGTTTTATTTTGTCAATGTAAAGAGGTTTGTCTCAACCAGATTGTAACAAAATTACCACAGCTTATTCCAAAAGAAAATTTTAATACAAGAGATCTTAGAAAATTAAACACATTTGTTTAAAAATCCTATCGTGTAAACTGTAACGTAAGAGGGCAGTTGACATAACACTATACACGTCGGGGCGCACCTGCGGACTCTATTTACACCCTCGAGAACAAAACTCCCAGTTAGCTGCCCCCCCCACCCCGCTTCCTCCTCGAAATTCGTGGTCTCTGAGCTCATCTGAGTTCCTGGTCGCCCTGGTCGCAGACGTGCAATCCGTGTGTCCTGTGTCCTCAGCCTCAGGTTTCGCGGGGCACCCACCATCCCGACGGTGAAAAGAACCCTGAAAGGCGAGTGCGGGGCAGGTCACGGGGGCAGGAGGCAGAGCTGAGCACGTTCGAGGGGACGGTGGTGGCCAGGGTGAGGCAGCCAGTGGCTTTCCAGCTAGGACGTATGAACAGGACCTCAGAACGCCAACAAATCTAGCGCCTTCTAGTGGGGACGCCCGTCTGTGCCACAAGGTCAACCGTCTTTTAGGAAAGTTGTGGGGATTTTTTGGTTTTGTTTCCTTTTCTGCGGAGAATAGGTGTAAGGAAGCCCATTCAATTTGGTGGTTAAGCTTTAGGGACAAAAGGGCTCGGTGACAATTCAGAGCTACCAAAATCAGGCCCGCCCGTGGCAGTGGCTCACGGCCAAAGTGAGAGACACTCCAGGGAGCCAGGCCCTGCGGGACCCTCGCCGCCACGCCGGAGTTCCTCTCCATCCAGGAGCCGAGGCTCTATTTTAGAAACGTAATCAAGGCCATGTATTACAGAAACATTAAAATGAACTTTTTGGCACAGAAATATTAGATAAAATATACAGTGCTACAATTGTGCAAAATTAGCACGGAAGCCAATCTGAACAGCAAATATTTAACGGTAGCTTTAATGGAATAACGCACAATATTGTGAAGAGTTGGTTGCGCTAGACCTTGCTCAGAGGCAGGCCTGCCACAGCTAGCCCGGGGCTGCCGGGCTGGGGGGAGGGTCCCGGCTGCCTGGCGCCGCCCCGAGTGAAACACCGAGGGAGAGTCAGACACGTACTGCCTTTGGGGTTGAAACCCGGGCTGAGGCCGCCCCTTCTGGGATGCGTCCTAGCCCGTGTGATGTGCTAGGGTTGGGGGGGGCTTGGTTGGGTCTTCCTCCGGCAGGTCCTGGGAGCTTAAAATCCAGCCCTCTCTTTGCCATTAGTTACGTGCCAAGGTGCCCACACAGAGGAGCCTGGCCGAGGAAGGACAGGCCGGAAGGAAGGTTCCGGGCAGCACAGAGGGAGCTGCACCCCCGTGGGGGCGTGAGCAGGTGGGGCAGGGAGGCCCAGACCCGGTCCTCGGGGGTGAGGAGAGAAGCCTTCCGCGGAAGGCCGTGCTGCGTCTCGCCAACTGGGTGGACTGGGTGGGGCATCACTGTGTTTCCGACTCTGGGCCCAAACCCTTGGGGGTGATCGCTGGGCCTCCAGTGCCTGTGGTATGTTGGCATCGGTGACAGCTGTGTAATCAATGGGCCGGCACGGGACACACAGCTTTCGATTGCATCTGGTTTCAGGGCACTACGCGCGAGCTGCCACTCCTCTAGAAACTCAGTGGTTATCAGGGGCTTCACCGCAATAAGCGCCAGGGCACGAGGCCGAGCCGAGGGCTGTGATGGGAGCCGGTCCACACCCTCCCCTGGCAATCCACGCCGCTTCCTGGGTCTTAGGAGGTGGTGTCCTCTTTACACCCCAGCCGGTGGTCCCTCGGTGACCAGGAGGCCCTGGGCTGGGCTGGTTGGCGGATGTTAAGCTGGCTGCCACCGTGGGCTGCGACAGCCTTTTCTGGGAAAGCTTCCTCCTCCCCCAGGGCCCACAGCAGGTGCTGTGAAGCCAGCTCCGCCTTCTGCCCTTGCTCACGGGTCACCTGATTGGCGTGTGCCCACGAGTGACAGTCGGAGGAGCTGGCAGGACGGCTGCGCAGCTCTGCCCCCAGGCCCGGTGGTTTATGACATCCTTGACCTTCCTGCCTGGAAGCTTTAGGTCTTATCCAAGGAGACGGCTGCCCGGCCCCACCTTTCCTAAGCCCTGTTTCATCTGGGGGAGAAGAAAGAAATGAGCCGATGGCAAAGGACAAAACTGGTGACATTCTGTCTGGCCACGAAGAGACCAGGGTGAAAGGACCCAGACTGGCTCCTCCCCCCGTCTAGGGGCCTAGATGGACGAGGCCTCCAGGGAGAAGCCGGCCCCTTGGGTTTCCTTCTGAATGGGGGGTCCTTTCTCAAATATTAACACTGCAGGTCCCAAAGAATCATCTTCTTTGATCAAGTGGGGTACACCGGGTCCTTTCCACTGAGAGGTCCCGGGGCGGAGTGGCAGAGGATGACGCGTCTCTAGCGGGTGGTGGTTTGGGCACCAGGTCCCAGCCTTGACCTTGGTGTGGACCCAGGCGTTTCTGCCTCCTTCCTCCAGGAACCGGGAGGTCCCTCCTGCCACACCAGCGGGCAGGCCGGGAGCATGTTGAGCAGCAGGACGGACTAAACCATTGCGGAGCAGTCTGTGTGACTCCAGGGTTAAGGCTTTGGGGAGTTGCTGACGTGTGCCTGTCACGTGTGCGTCTGAGCCGAGATCTGAGGGGATGATCTGCACTTGGCGTTGACTCCAAAGAGCCAGGGTGTCCCCACGTGGCTCCTCCTGCCTCACCTGGGCATGGTGGCTCCCTGGCTCAAGGTCCCCTCAGAAGTTATTCAGGCCACCTGGTTGGCTGGAGGGTGGTGTGTCAATTATCTCTGCTTTTTCCTTAACTGCCCTGAATCGGTTTCCTTCTGGCTACAAGGGGAATGTGCAGCATAAACCTTCCAGGTGATTCTGTCTGGTTTTTCTCTAGCTAGGAAACGGCCCACGCTCACCTGGGGCGTGGCTAAGCAGTGAGTTGGGGCAATCCTGGGCCGAGTCCGTCTTGTGACGTGTGTCTCCACCTGCAGGCCCCCCTGCAGCTCGATGGCCTCGGGTCTAGGTGCAACAGGACTTACTCCCGAGTAGTCTATTCACAACGCCCTATCTTGTTTCTTAATAGTCCCCAGAAAATGCGAACTCTTCATAACACACATCCGAGGACAGATCTTGACGCGGGGGTAGGAGACAGTCTGATGACCCTGGGGGGGAAGCCAGCCAACGGGCCCAGTCCTTTGAGGGGCTCTGACGGGGTCTTGGAGAAGGAGCTTCAGGGGCCACTGTGCTGCCTGTCCAGGCACTCGGGCTCTGAGACGGGCGGGACACACAAATCCATCTCGGGGGTACGCGGGATTCCAGTCCCCATGGGAGCTTGGGCAGGGCAGCACAAACGTGCGTCTTTGGTGGGGGGTGGTGAACGTGATCTGGCCAGACCACAGGCCGTGTCCAAGGTTGCAGAGGTGGAGCTGGGTCTGAAAACCCACGGGACCTTCTGCAACGGTTCCCAGAACCCAGTCTCTCGTGACCGTAGGCCAGGGTCAATGATTTCAGGACAGGTAACACGGGGTTTGCTACTGACAGCTGGGTACAATGTCCGGTCCCTACCACGCCTAGCAAGGTGCCTGTGGACCTAGACGACCGGTCCTTCATGAAGCCAGCCACAGGGAGGTAGGGGGAGTTCTCTAGGAACCAAAGTTAAACTCGCTGACGGCTCCCGGGCAAGGCCTGGGGACTGTCTCCCTGGAGGGCTGTGATGGTGACACTGCCGGGCGTGTGATCGCTTGTTGCTGCAGAGAGCAATGGACCAGTCCCCGGCCACAGGCTGTGCAGGCAGTTACGAAAAAGCAAAGAGAGAGTAACAGTCGTGCTGATTCCCACGGGGGAAAGAGTCAAGAGGTGGTTTCGAAGGAACCGTCTGGCGTGCGGCGCCAGTTGTGCGTCTCGACCAGGGGCGCCGCCCCGGCCTGGCGCCCCCCCTGCTGCGGGCCCCTGAGCTGGAGAGCGAACGGCCCCTGAGCCCAGGGCAGAGCCTGGGAGAACACTGACCGCGTGTCCGAGTCAGTCCAGCGAGGCGCCACCTTGCTCTGAGGACAGGGACCGCGGCAGCTCTGGGACTCAGTTTAATCGGGGTGTCGTGTGACAGGTGTGCTCTCTGGGGTTCACTGGGTACGTGTGGTCGTCGTTCTGAGGTGGGCGGGGTGGAGGCAGCTGGTGCCCCACAAAGGGCCCGTGTCTGGGGTTCCATCAAGGTCAGAGGTCACCGCTCTGGGGCTCCACGTTGCGCGTCTCCCTGGGGTGCCCTCGGGACAGCTTGGGGAAGCGGGAAGCTGCTTTGGGCCGGCTGTTCTTGTTCAGTGGTTCTCCGGGAGGGGTAATGTCCCTGCAAGACAGAGCGGGAAGAGAATCAGGTTAGGACGGGGAACAGCCAGGTGTGGGAGCCGCAGGAGCTGTCACAGAGTGGACAGTGCTGCCCGGCTCTGCCCAGCAAGTGCAATGTGGAGAAACAGGAAAGCCACGTGGGCATGGTGTGTGCCTGCGCCAGCTTGCAGAACCTTTCTGGACCTGGTCCGCTAAGGCCATGAAAGAACGCGCTAGTCACAGCTTTCCCCCCGTGTTCCTTGCTCTCCCTGCAAAGGCACGTCGTGAAGTCTTAGAAGACACGCAGCAAAAGCCTAGGACAGGGCGTGCTGTGGGACTTAGCCTTAGGACACAGCACCACGCCAGTGTCTCACCATAGGAGGCTCCTCACCGCGGTGGGTGAAAGACCCAAACAGGCTGAGGGGGTCACAAGGCCGGCTGTGATGCATCGATGTGGCAGGGTGGCACGCAGCCACCAGGCCTGCGTTCACTGACCCATAAAAACGTACAGTTAGAATGCTGGACACAGCAAAGTGGGCAGGTACAACCCGCTGTGCGTAGAGAAACAATTTGTTCATTCGTTTCATGAACGTTTCTCGAATACCCACACTGGCCCAGCACCATGCCAGGCAACGGAGCTTACAGAGTGAACAACCGAGACGTTCTCCCAGGTCTCATGGGATTTGCAGTCCAAACGGGGCTAAGGATCACATGTGAGGAAGACCCGGGTTACACGTCAGCCGGGGCCTGCCTGAGAAGCCAGGCAGAGGGGGTATGGGACCCAGGGGACATGGGAAAGGCCAGGGAGACTGTGCCCTAAGTGTCAGGGCCCTCGGCAGGGCAGTCCCATGACCTGGGTGCATTTATGTGACCACTGCCTGCCGCGTGGAAGGGGCGTCGCTCTGGGCCCGGGTGTGAATGCAGAGTGGGGAGCAGGAGGGAGGTACAAGTCAGTGGGGCAGCAGGAGGAACAATGTCAGCCAGAGCATACCAGGCTAAACCCCCTTTGAATTCACGCCTGGGCCCCAGGACTGCATGATGGTGGCCCGTGGGCATCCAAGTCTACCTCTGTGCTCCCTAAGATTTCTGTTTCCGGCCCCTTGGTTTGAACTGGGGAGCTCCTGACTAAAAGGCACCTGATTTTGGATGGATGGAAGACCACTGCTTGTCGAGTGTTGGTCTAGAAACACCATCCACATGCTTGTATTTTTATGCCAACCTGATGAACGGGGTGCTGTACCTTTCCCGACGTTACAGGGGTGGAGATTAAAGCAGGGTGGGTAAGTCCTGCAGCCAGTAGGGAGCGGAGGCTGATCCTGAACACGCAGTTTGAGTCCAAGAGCACATGATCAACAGCATGCAATTCTCATAGGAGCACAACCCATACTGTAAACAGCACGTGCCAGGGCTCCAGGTTGCGCCTGCTTATGAGACTCTCACGCCTGCTGAGCTGAGGCGGAGATGCTAGCGCTGGGAAGCGGCTGCAGACACACAGCGCTAGCAGAGGGAGGTCTGCACAGTAGATGTCATGAGCTTGAATCGTCCCAAAACTATGCCCCCAATCCCCTGCTCTGTGGGAAAATTGTCTTCCATTAAACCAGTCCCAAAAAGGTTGGGGACTGCTGGTTTAAAAAGTAAAAAACCAAAATTTAAAAGTTATAGAGTAAGCTAAGGTTAATTTATTATCGAAGAAAACCTTTTTAATAAAGTTAGTACAGCCTACACCTGTGGTGTTTATGGAGCCTACAGTAGCGTATAGGAATGTCCCAACGCACTTCTAAGAACACATCCTCCTTGGGCTAAATGCCACACAAGCAAACTGAAACCTTGAGGCAGATCCCAAAACAGACTACTTTCTCTTGGAAAGAGAAGATTCCAGTCTACGGAAGTCCCCAAAGTAACCTGTTAGGCTCACACAGCTTCTTAAAAAACACAGCTGTGAGCCCCTCCCCCTTCAACACTGCCGAGGAGGGAAGGGCCGGCTGACAGGTCCTTCTCCAGCAAGACCCCTGAGGCCCGACGGGTTGCAGGCAGATGGGCCAAGGCGTGGTCCTTGCGGCCTCACGTGCGTTTACTCATCAAACCCTCCCCCAAGCCAGGGCTGAAGTCCTAATATTACTCCCTCTTTCAGATGAGGAAGCCCAGGGGACAGCGCTACGGTTTGGTGGCTGACAGTGTGAACCCAAGGCCAGCCTGCCGCCTTAACCTCTGCACCCTCTGTCTCATCCTGGCGTTGTTTCCTTTTCTATGAAAATTGTAGATAGTTTTATTGGAGCATGGCCCTACCCATTCACTCCTGTGTTGCCTACAGTTGCACTCTCGCTGCAACAGCAGATGTGAGTGGCGTAAAAAGCCACACCTGTTCATGATCTGAGCCCTGACTTGCCGCCTCCAGAGAAAGGCCCCAGCGGGAGCCGCCGTCTCGGGAAGCCGAGTGCTCACAGCAGCTGTGGAGTTGGGTACAATCCTCTCTACCCTGCAGATGGGCAGACTGAGGCTCAGAGACATCACGTCCCTTGTTCTGTGTCACCAGCTGCCGAGTAGCAGGACTGGGGTGGGGGAGCGGGACCTCTGGGTTAGTGAGGCAGCCAGGAAGGGACTAGTTGAGTCAGCTGCTCTGGCACATAAACCAGCTCGCTCGGCTCTCGTAATCCACCAACCAGGGAGGCAGGTAGCACTTTCGTCCCATCGTACAGAGGTGGAAACCAAAGCTTACAGAAAACAACTGGGCCCGAGTCTCACGACAGGTGGCTGAGTTGCTGTTCAGACTCAGGTCTGACTCCACAGCCAGAATCTGTTCTAGCCTATTGAAAGCAGGGGGTCCCAGCCCAGGGTGTACTTTAGAACCACCTAGGGGGGTTTTAAAAAAACATGCGTTTGCTCAGATGCAAGCTCCAAAGATGAGTGTTATAGTAACTTGGCAGGGCTCGGCCGCTGTGATTTGAAAAGCAGGCCCGGTGCTCCAGCGTGCAAGCCGGGGCTGCTTTCGAAAGCATTTGTACCATTGGGGGAGTGTCTGCAAAAATGTAAAGACCAGCCCCCCCAAGATAATTCCATTTAATAATTCCATTTCACTGAGGCAAACAGTGGCTTTTTGGTGGGTGGGGAAATGGGTTAAACAATTGACAGTGTCTGAACTTTCTGGAGAAACAATTTTAAACTGTTGTAAGACGGGGGGACGGGGGGACCGCATGGATGGCACTGAGTGTCGGCCACTGTTCCATCATTCCAGACCAGGCCTCCTCCAAGGGCAGAGGCTCACTGGCTGGCACGTCTCAGGGGCAAGATCCCTTGGCTGGAGATGAAGAAATACTTGGATTGAAAGCACCTTCCGCTGTGCCCTAACCCTTTCTGCTTTTACGGTTCAACCGAAACCTTCTTTCCATTTAACTATAACTGACAATTCTGAGCTTCCCTCACAGGTTTCCTCCCAGAGTCTATTATGAAAATACCACTCAAATAGAAAAAGAGTAGCTCCATCTTCCTCTAAAAGGCAAAGAACATAAAGCATAATATATTCCTTCCTCCATCTTAGCTCTTCAGCCTCAATATACTTCTTGAACTGTATTACTTCATGTGTTTTTGAATAGGTAACAGGAAGTGGTGCAAGATCAAAAGCACACAGAGATAAATGTGTAAAAAGTGCATCTCCCTACCCTGGTCCTGCCGGAAACCACGG
Organism: Microcebus murinus; assembly: GCF_040939455.1. Classification (NCBI taxonomy): domain Eukaryota; kingdom Metazoa; phylum Chordata; class Mammalia; order Primates; family Cheirogaleidae; genus Microcebus; species Microcebus murinus. The sequence goes on along the minus strand of NC_134122.1, from coordinate 9,935,050 downwards.
CTATCATTTTTTACTCTATCTTTCTGGAGCTATCCATTGCATATATGTATACACAGCTGTGTGTATTTATAATGCTTATATATTTCTTGTAGCTATTTCTCAGAATAGAAATTTCCTATGCACCTTACTTTTTCCTCTTAATGATATACCATGCAGAGTTTTCTATATCAACACATACGGAGAAGGCCCAGTATTCTAGTCTAAGGGTTGGCAGACCTTCCCCATAAAGGGTCAGACTGCAAACATTTTAGGCTTCGGCAGCTATTCGGTCTCTGTAGCAGGACAGAAGCTGCAGACGATGTGTAAGTGAACAGGAGTGGCTGTATTCCAATAAAACTTTATTTACAGAAACAGGTGCAGTCTGCTGACCTCTGTTCTCGTCTAAACCCTCTCTGGCTGCCTCCTCACAGGTGAACGGCCACACGGTGCCACGGGGGTGAGGCCTGCTGCCCCGAGCACAGGGACTGCGTGTGGAAGTCATCCCCGTATCTCAAACTAAATGCTGGAACAGGTTCTGCTTGGTGACCACTGGCCCCTGAGTGGCATGCAGGACGTGACAGTGCCAGGCCTTGGGCCTCCCTCAAGCTGGTGTAAGCAGCTTTGTTCTTTCCGGAGCTGTGCACGGGGTAGAGAGCTCGGCGGCTGAAGCAGGCACGGTGCAGTAGGGCTGGGGTCCTGGGTTTGAGCCGAGCTCGGTCCCTTGCCAGCTAAGTGAGAATGAACACCAGCATCTGCGGGGGGCGGGGCCCACGCAGGCAATGAATGACAAATATTGTGACAAGGACAACTAAGTGAAATGCCACTCCAAGATTCCCATCTGCTGTGGCCACACGTTCCAAGATGTCCCTTGATCTGTCCCTGCCTGCTACTCTGGGCCCCACTCTCTTGAGGATCCTTATGGGGACATTTGCCCAGATGCTGTGACTTGTCCCTTCTTCAGGGAAGCCTGTCCTGACCACTTGCCGGGGTTAGTGTAGTTAGATCACCTGTTTGATTTTCTGCTGTTCCCGACAGACCAAAAACACAGGCGAGCAGCGGCCTGGCCACAGCAGGTGCTGGAAACACCTGACGTCCCCACGAACGCTGGCCGCTGCGGGGCGCACCAAGGCCCCTGGCTGGAGACCTGAACTGCGAACCACAGACCCACCCTGGGAAGCCCTGGTGGCCGAGGCTCGGCACAGACGGTGCTCCTGAGTCTGGGACCTGCTCTCCCCACCAGCAGGACGCCCCGCTGTGCTCTGGGTTTTAAACTTGACCATCTGGGGTTCCGGCTGAGTGGACCGATGGTGGCCTCTGAGTCATCCCCCCACCAGGGGCCTTGGGCAGAGTCGACGGCCCTGGAGAAGAGTCTAGGTGGCTTACGGGGAAGTCGCCATCATGGAAAGCCCACGGAAGGCAGCAGAGGTAATTCCCAGAGGGCCTTGCTCTCAAGGCGCCCAGTCCAGACAGACACAAACCACGGCCACCCCCCTGAAGCGCCGGTGCCGTCCGAGAGACGCAGCTGGCAGCACCCTGCGGCAGGTGGGGAGGGGGGTGCCGGGGACAGAGGGCCCCCCAGAGTCCCCCACCCTTGCTCCTCTGGCTTCCTAGCTGGTTCTCAAGCAGGCCACGTACTGGCAGCCTCAGGGCCTTTGCACTGCTGTTTTCTCTGCCTCATTCCCTCAGGTCTCCACGCCGTGTCGAACTACCTTTGTGGCCTTCCGCAACCATGAGTAACACGTCCCCCCCAGCCTGTCCTCCATGCATGACCTTCCCTGTTCTCTCCACAGGAATCCCCATGTGACGTGTGTGTGTCTCCTCGTCTGTTCGTTGTCTGCCCCTTGTTTTATTTGCTGTTGAACCGCCTCTGTCTGCAATGGTGCCCAGCACACAGCAGGTGCACGGTAAGTACTGGGCAGGGGAGCAGACGGTGAGATGCATGGGCTGAGGAATCCCCTCCGAGTCACCCCTGCTCACATCTGGAACTGGGACAGACCCTGGGGAGGACCAGCCCGGCCGCACCCTACCTGTCACTGTTTAAACTTAATCCCTTTATTTTCGCATATTTTGAAAGCAATTCTAATCATTTATATTTAAACATTTCCTTTAATAAATGTACTTGCACAGAAGGTAGCTGGTGCTTAAACGTCTCTGTAATTTTCTCATCATGTTTTCTTACTTTTCTAGTCAAAACAACAGCTTTAATCACAGCGGCTCTATATGTATTAAGAAACAAAGATTCCCCCCGTTCGTAGTAATTGTTTGCAATTACCGATCGATCAGGCCGGTGTTTATATCCCACTCGGATCGCCCTCCTCGGGTTGCGCAGAGGTTGGGAAAGGGAAACCTGTCCAGGCCTCGCACCTGAGCCTTGGTGTCCGCGTCAGCCCCGGGGCGGCGAGGGGGGTATCGGCTCCACTTGGAGAAGAAACATGAGGTGCGGAGAGGAGGGTACACTGTCCAGAGTCACACGGCTAAGTGACAGATCGGGGACTCAAACCCAAGAGTGCCTTGCTCTTCCCGTCACCTGCACAAGGTGTTTCTTAAGCATCCAGACGTTCAAATGACAGTCCCAACTGTCTGCCCTCAGCTGTCGGGGGAATAAGTGTCCCCAGTCTCTGAGCTGCTCGGGGCAACCCAAGGCTCCATCTCTTCTCTCAGGAGTGACTCACCCCGAGGTGGCCACTGCCCCCTGGCAGTCCGGAGAGTCGGGCCTGGGAGGCCCCGAGTGGCTTAGATTTGGGAGCTGGAGGTGGCAGCAGTGGAGACCTGGCCTGGTGTCTGCGGGACCCAGCGGGCTCAGCTGAGGACCGTGTCTCGCCTGCAGGTGCAGCCCGCCCCAGCGTCTAATGAGGGGCCAGAGGGCACCCGTGTGCCTAATGGGGAGAGCTGCTTGTCCACGGCCACCTTCAGCCTCAGTTCAAAACCTGAAGGCCCCAAGTGACCTCCGAGACCCCGGCCTCACCCTTGCTTGGGGGCTACAGGCCGGGCGAGGGCCCAGGGAACTGAAGGGAGCAGCCGGCCCTTCGCTTCTGTGCGTCTGCATTCCAGAGGGTGTGGTCCCTCCTCTACTCCAATCTTCTCCGCCAGGCCCAGCCGGCGCAGGCCCCGGCGGCTGCTGTGACAGGACACGCAGTCTCCAGCAGGGCTCGGTCCTGCCACGGCTGCGGCGGTGGAGCTACCGGGACTGTGTCAGCCCGGGAGCCTGGGAGGAGCAGCCCTAGGGCACGGAGCCAGCAGGAGCCAGCTGGGAACGTGACTGTGCACCCAGCGTGTGGCACTGAGTTGTCGCCAACTGTGTGCACGGGGAGTGTCACTCCTGCTTCCACTGGCGCAGGTCTTTCGGGTTACAGAGGCCCACGTGGCAACCCATCAACAACGTGTTCTGCACAGCGAGCTGAGAGCAGGGAGCCTCTCCTTGTCCTTCCCCTCCCCGCCTTTCTGCTGCTCACTCAGAGCCAGTCTGCGTGTGGTCACTCCGCCAGGGGAGGGGGGAGCGCACCTGGGCCGGGGACGCTCACGGAGCTGGCTGTGAAAGCCCAGGTCTGCCGCTCCCTAGCTGTGTGAATTTAGGCAAGTTACTTAACCTCTCTGGGCCTCAGTTTCCTCATCTGTAAATTATGTGAACAAGAGACAGTGCTGATAATATTCTTGCTGAATGATTCGCCAGGAATAAGCAGCAGTTAAGAGCTTGGGCTTTGGAATCCTGGCCCTGTAATTCTCCAGCTGTGCAACCCAGAGCAAGTAACTTCACCTCTCTGGGCCCAATTTTCCTGCTCCTATTGAAAGGAAGGTGAGGGAAGACACCAGAGCAGTAGCTGTCTCAAGGGCTGCCTAGATGAAAATGAAATCCGACATGAACCCACCGACCCCAGGGCCTGACACAGGAGTCGGGAGGGACCCCTGGTTAATAAAGGCCAGCGGAACAAGTGGGTCCCGTAATGGGGTGTCCCGGGAGAACGTTCCTAAGCCTCACAATTCTGCACGTAACAATTCTATCAGGACCCCAGTAAGGAATCAGCTTCTTCAGGGTAAGACAAGGTATGGAGAGAAAGTTTCCAGTCCCCACAGGTGACAGATCCTGAACGTGTCACACGCAAGTCCTGTGACGCCTTCCCACTCGCAGCATCTCGTCCCCTTTCCAACTGTCCCCAGCTGCGGCCTCGTGGCGCCAGGGTCTGCCTTCCTTGGCCCTGCCTGAGTGACAGGGGCACCCGTGGCCCTCGGGCCTGCGACCGTTCTCAGAGCACCCACGAGTGACCACAAGCTGCCATCTGGGTGTTGTGGGGACCGGCTGTTGCGGTTCTCGGCCCCCCACTTCCCCCCGACCTCCTGCTGCGTTTTTTGGGAACACACAGCCTTATTTGAAAATTCTACGACAACGGACTTGTTTCCCACAACAGGCTCGAGCGACCGAACCTGCCGGAAGCCCTTTGCCCTGCTGACGGAGCCGAGTGACTCCTGGCGCTCGGCAACGCGGCGAGTGTGAGCAGCGTTGTGTGAGTCTAGGGGCCGGAGCCTCCGCCTTTGACTCACGGTGTGACCCGGGCCGACCCCCTATCTGCTCCTCATCCACGACTGGAGCACTGGATTCTGCCGCTGCCAATCCAGGGTGAAGGAACGTGCGGGTCCTCATAGCCTGGTGAGGGACCTTTCCTCGCTGACTTCTCTCTTCCAAATATGAAGATGGCCCCTTGAGTCTCCACTTCATGGGCTGGGAGAAAACTCTAGAGCACCAGAGACAGCTCAGAGAATCCACCTGACGACCCTGATCAACCCCGCTTCACTGACCCCTCACCTTCACTGACCCCTCACGATCGGCACTTCCCGACACGGCGCCTTGTCGAGCACAGGCTGCCAGCACGCCTGGAGACAGATGGCGCCCGCCGGGGGTGCTGGAGCACCCTGCCCACTCCGCTAGGGAGGACGAACTGGGACGCGTGGAAGATGCTCCACAGAGGCGTGATCTCGTGGCTCAGTGGGCGTGGAAGGCTGGGCCAAAGGTGTCACAAGCTTCTTACACAACAACCTGCCATAGCAGTTGGCTGTGGCTTTGCTGGCAGCTGCACACCAGACCCCACAGAACGGGCATATGTTTATCCACCCACCACCTCTCCTTTCAGGGAGCCGTCCCCCCACTCCTGTATCAATCATGTTCCGTCCACGAGTGCAGGTGGGCTGAATGTGCCGCCCCTTTGCCCCAGATATAGCTAATTGAGGTACTCTGTGACCTGGGCCGCAGTCATTGCCTCAAATGGGCTCAAGGCCCAAAGTTGGGCCAGTCAGAATCTCTCTGGAATTTCTGCTGGAGCCATCGGGAAAGATGTGAGGAACAAGGCCCTTCCCTAGGACTTTGGCAGGAGCTGGGGAGGATGGGTAGCCTTCAGGCGCTGAATCTATGGGGCCCATCAAGCACCACAGCTGCTGGGAGCCATCTTCCCGCTAGACAGAACATGCTGGAGAATGCCAACAGAATCCTCTTGGCATCATTTGAACCTCTGGATCCAGCCATTCCCGAAGCTAGCATTATCCCTGCACTCTATAGCTACATACGTCTTAAGTATCCCTTTTCTGCTTATGCTAGTTTGACGTGGGTTCTGTAATTTGCTAACCAGAGTCCTTCCCGACACCTACTATGTTTCTGAGACCTTTAGAGACTCAGACATTTAGCTTTTCAGCACCTGTTACTAAACGTTTTTATTCCATTTTACCATTTAGCTAATAATTTCTTTAATAGTCTAGTGCTTATATGCATGAGCTTTAGAACAAAAGAGACCTGGGCCAACACCAGCCTGGCCCCAGAGTCCGCACTCCCAACACTTTGCTTTCAAATGGCAGAAATTCAGGAGCTTAGACCCAAGTCCAAACACCAGCTCTAAACCTCGCCAGCTGTGTGACTGGGGGCAAATTCCTCAATGACTCTAGGCCTCGATTTCCTCATGTACAAAATGGAAACGACAGTAGGTCCGGCCTCCCCTGCAGCTGCAGATCACAGGACACCCGCGTGCAGAAGGCGTGGCTCAGGCCTGACACACGGGGCAGGTGCCCAGGCGCAGTGGCTGAATCCGAAATGGTGGCTTAATCTAGGGATGGGTCTGGGCAGAGACAATAGGGTACGACTGGGCTAACTGGCGATTAGGGCCATCTCTGCCATACTAATAAAAGAGAAAAGAGAAAACAGAAGTGAGATCACAACCATGAGCCCTTCTGCACTCCTCAGACAAGCCGAGTCTGCCTAGGTGATCGAGCATCCTGTCTGGGCCCCAGTAGCCCCTGCAGGCAATCGGGGGGAAACAGCTTTTGGTTCTTTATGACCAACACCCACTGAGCACCTGCTACCTTCCGGGCATTGTGCCACAGTCGGGATGCAAGGACAAGAGGCAGGGCCCCTGCCCTCCGGCCATTCCCACGCATGGGAATGAGAAACACGTTCACAGGTCAGCACGAGGCACTGGCTGCTGCAGCGGAGGGAATGACGTGGTCACAGGACTCAAAAGAGGGACCCGCATTCCCGCCTGGGTGGTGGTAGTGGGGCCCGGCCCAGCGTTGCTAAAGGGAGACACTACGAAGTCAGACAGAGAGGTGACCAAGAGTGTGGCCTCGGGGGAGAGGCCGGGCGGTGGAGAGGGGTCCGGCAGTCCCTGACAGGTGGATGGGTAAAAATCCCATGCTGGAGTGGTCATGGCCTGGGACTGTGGCTCACACAGACCTGGGTCTCAGATCCTGGCTCCATCACGCACTGCGTGTGGGTCCTTTGACAAGTTTGTCAGCCTCTCTGAGCCTCAGCTTCCTCATCTGTAAAATGGGCCTAAATATGGTAACGACCGTCACAGGGAGTGCTGTGGAGATTAAATGAGGAAATTAATGCTGACCATCACAACTGTTAGTAATAGTCCCCTGTAACCACATTCACTCCCTGACGACATACACGTCTACACAGCATGCTCCTTCCTCACATGCACAACTATTCCATAATACTTAGGGTAGGAAATGCTGAGGATGGAGTTCCAGGTCTGTGTAGGAAGGAGTGAGGTCCTCCCACCCAGCGCAGCTAGAGATCCCAGAGGGATTTATCCTAGAGAAATGGACACTTCTGTTCCTGCATTCAATGGTTCTGTCGGCTCTGTGCAACACTGCCAACTGGAAGCGCCACAGTTATCTTTTACAAATGGATAAACTGTGTATGTTCACATAATGGAATACTACGCAGCAATAAAAAGGAACAAACTGCCGGTGCACCGACAACTGGGATGACTCGAGCTGTGCTCAGTGAAAGAAGAGGTTATTTACCACTTCACATGACATTCTTGAAAAGACAACAAGGGATGGAGAAAAGGACTTGGGGCTGGAGGTGGGTGGGTTATAGAGCGACAGCACCAGGAAGCTTTCCCGGGTGATGGAACTTTTCTGCATCTTGACTGTGAGGCTAGTCACTCAACTACACGTGGGTTAACGTTCACGGAAGTGAGCAGCAGCAGCAAAGTCAATGTCACCGTATGTTAATTTAACCCTCTGCACTCAGATGTCGAGTGTGGATGATGTCGAGTGGATGATGAGAAAAAAGCAAGCGAGTGCAAAGAGCTAAAAGCTTCTTTCTCAGTCAGGGCCAGCAGGATCTGATCGACATATTAAAGGTGCTAACTTGGCTCTATCCCCAGACACAGGGGGATGACCGCTCCCAGCACCCATCATTGGTTTGTGGACAGTCTGGGCTCTAACCACTGGTCTGCCTTCCCCCTTCCCCCCACCTGCAGCGTCGTCTGCCTTAGAATTTCACAGCTGTGCTGCATGCCCACGGCCACCCTCTCTCCTCCGACCTAGAACAAGTGAACGATCTGCGGCAGCTGCACAAATGGCTCCAATCCCTCACCCCTCCCTGTGCCGTCCTTTGCCAGGTGACTCTGCGGTGCCCTCTGCTCTGAGTCTGGCTTCTGCCTTGCGAGTCACCTTGGCAACGGAACGTTACCCACCTGACACAGCCGGGACGTGCCTTTGTGAGTGGGCTTTCCCTGGTGCTGCTCTCTGCCACACGTACCCAGGCCAGCCCGCTGGTCCCGGGAGGAGGACGAGAGACCCGTGGAGCAGCCCGGTGCCCAGCCAAGGCCGCCCTGCGATGGCAGCCAGCTGCCGATCCCCTGACGGGGACATAAGCTCAGCCAACACCAGCTGGGCCTCCGAGCCCACCAGCCGACGTCAGGCAGTATGTTTTCAGTGTCGTGAGCCGCCAAAGCATCGTGCGTGTCTGTTCCACAGCATCAGTGTGGCAGTAAATAACCAATAACCGAATAGGGTAACCATGCTCAGGAATCACTCCTAGACATGGTTTAAAAAGTGCAGGGGGAAATGCAGAAAGCTGTGAAATTGCTTGACCCGCTGAGAAGGAAGCTCTCGCCAAGATCGATTACACTTTGGCAGGACAAGACAATGTGGTCTGTAAAGGGCAGTCAGCTGCTTGTGTTGTGACCATACCTCTCTGCTGATATGAGAGGTATTTCCTTATTTTTTATGAGCCCCAAATCAGACGGAGGTTATTGTGCCCAAAATATCTAATCTGCTTCCCTTTCTCCAAACTAAACGTTCAGATGCTCCAATGTTTAAAAATAAAAGACAGGAAGTAGGGCAAGGAATTGTAATAATATCTAAGCTGCCAGCTCAAATCATTTTGGGATTGAAGTGCGAGTCTGAACAAAGCAGGAAAACATGCAGTTAGAACAGCTTCCCTGTGAGACACTCCTAGTAGGTGACGTTTCTTTTGTTCTTCCCAGCAAGCCTATGAGGTCTTTGCCACTAGCCCCATTTGACAGACGGGGCTACTGAGGCAGAGTGAGGTGAAGGTCAAGGCTGCTAAGCAATAGAGCTGGAATTTGAACCTAGGTCTCTTTGACTCAAAGTCTTGCATCTTCTGTTATGTACCAAGCTGCCATCTGAATGCTTTAAGAAATTAGTAACAGAGCTTGCGCTTATGTACTGTAATGCAATCCAGCCAGCCACCGCACTGACCAGGTTGCTGAGGTGAAAGACGGTCTGCTGTGTGAAGAACCCGGCACTCTGCAATCGGGTCACTGGGCTTGGCCACTGGATGCTCTCTTCGTGCTAACAAGATCCCCACGCCTCAGCCGCCCAGATCAACTTGACCAGTATCAGAAGAAAGGGAGAGACTGCGGCTGGAGCTATGTGGAGAAATCTGTACAGCCCCCTAATATATATCCCCAGTGGATGTGTGTGCTGTGTGCTCCTCACGCCCCGAGCCCCTCACAATGCCACGCTCTCCCCTGGTCCTAAGGAACCCAGGAATTAACTGAGCACGCTCCTGCTAAGGACAGAAGTAATCACTGTTCTTACTGTTCTCACTTCCACCTTCTGAGGTGGGGCCTATTATCAGTCCCATTTCACAGATGAGGAAATCGAGGCACAACACCCTTACAGGGTTACTCCAAGATCAGCAAGACAGTAAGTGGCATGGCCTCACGTCAAGCCCAGGCCTGCGTCCCTGCAGCCCCTTCTCTCGCCAGGGATGCCCTTCTGCTTGTGCCTTTAACGTGAAAAGCCGTGAAACAGGCCCCGCCCCAGGCCTGCCGGCGCAGCTTGCCTCCTGTTGCCTCAGTGATGTCTCAACGTGCCTTCCCAGAACAAGCTAGTGAGAAAAACATCCACGACTCTGTCACAGCAAGTTCTCATGTGCGAACAAGAGAAATAAAAACGTGGAATCCTGTTCTTACTCAGCAATCCGTGACCTGTTTTATCTCGAGCAGAGCCTGCTAAGCCAGCAGACCGTGCACTCAAGGGACAGCTCGTCTGGGCCAAAGCTGGGCTTGTGTCCGCCCTTCTTTCTGGTCCAATTAAAACCTCCTGGGCAGGCCAGGTGCAATGGCTCACGCCTGATGCCAGCATTTTGGGAGGCCGAAGCGGGAGCATCACTTGAGCCCAGGAGTTCAAGACCAGCCTGGGCAAGAGAATGAGACCTGTCTCTACAAAAGAAAAAAAATTTTTTTTTTTTCACTTTGTTGCCGTGGCATCAGCCTAGCTCACAGCAACCTCAAACTCCTGGGCTCAAGCAATCCTCCTGCCTCAGCCTCCCAAGTAGCTGGGACTACAGGCATGTGCCACCATGCCCGGCTAATTTTTTCTATATATATTAGTTGGCCAATTAATTTTTCTATTTATAGTAGAGACGGGGTCTCGCTCTTGCTCAGGCTGGTTTCGAACTCCTGACCTTGAGCAATCTGCCCGCCTCAGCCTCCCAGAGTGCTAGGATTACAGGCGTGAGCCACCGTGCCCGGCCAAATTTTTTTTTTAAAAATTAGCTATGCCTGTAGTCCCAGTTACTTGGGAGGCTGAGGCTGGAGGATGACTTGAGCTCAGGAATTCAAGGCTGCAGTGAGCTATGATGGTGCCGCCACTGCATTCCACCCTGGGTGACAGAGCAAGACCCCATCTCCAAAAGAAAAAAACCAACCAAACATCCCGGGCACATTAGATGAATGAGGACAAGAAAAGGCTGTCTCATGAGCAAAGCAGTTAGGAATGGGACGGGTCAGAGTGGGAGTTGAACAGGTATCAAAGGCCCCTTTTCTCCCCTGGGTCAAAGCTCTCAGAAGTTCTTTAACCCTCCCCAGCCCCATTTTTCTAGCTTTTCTGCAACATTTACTTCGGAAGATAACCCCAAAGAGGGGAAGATGGGTAGGACCTGGGACAGCACCAACAGCAGGCCACCCTATGGCAGATCCGTGCCTGAGAGGCAGAGCAGGGGCGGGGTTTAAACCAGTGGCTACAGCCTGACCTCTCTGGAGGTCAGGGGACCTCCAGAGAGGCAGTGTCCTAAGATGAGTGTGACAACGCCCAGGCTTCATTTCTCAGGGACACGGAGGGCCCACAAGTAAAATGCAGTACTTAGACATTGCCAATCCTAAGGGCATCTAGGAGTGCTCTGTTGCGTGCTTCACTTTGGTGTGATGGTGACAAACAGCAGAGACTTCAGAAACGTGTGAACTCAGCTCAGGCTCCGTGCTCCCCCACAGCCCCCGCTGTGAGACTACGGGCTGGTCCCTAAGCTCTTCCAGGCTCAGTTTCCTTATGTGGCAAAAAGGGAACAATACCAACCTCAAAGGAGAGATGTGAGAACTTCTCACAAGAGAAAAGCTCCCGGCCTCCAATACCTGGCACTTCACAGGTGCTAAACAGACACTGGTTTCTCCTCCCTCTTTCCTGACCAGCGAGCCCCAGAGCTTTGCAGCTGGACACACAAGATTCAATGAGCCAGCTTCTGCGGCTGCATCAGGGTCTCCCAAGCTTGGTGCCACCGACCTTTTGGGTCAGATCATTCTCTGCTATGGGGGAGGGCCTGTCCTGTGCACTGTGGGATGTTTAGCGGCAGCCCTGGCCTCTACCCGCTAGCTTCAAGAAACACCGTCCCCCACAGTTGTGACAACCAAAACACGTCTCCATTCATTGCCAACTGTCCCTGGAGTTGGGGAATCAGGCAAAATCCCCCAGTTGAACAGCACAAGATCAGAGGTGCAAGGCAGCCCGCTAGCAGGTAGCAAGACAGGGCAGCGAGTGGGAAGGGAGGGGGAGCCCCAGCGAAGACATGACAACAGGCCCTACGGCAGCCGCTCTGCACGAAACCCCTGCAGGTACTTTACCCAGGAACAGAATTAGTTTCTTGAAGTTAACAGGTGAGAATACCAGGCTTCCTTCCCACCCTGACAACCTGCGACTGAGTCCCCTGAATAGGCACAACTAGGGCCCCCTTTCCTCGGTGAGCTGCTAAAAAAGACTGTGTTCTTCTCACAGGTAACCAAGCTCCGCCGCTGGCCACACACATAGGACAAGAAGCAAGGAAACTGCCGTACAGAAGACGCGGGACACTCAGGCAGTCGCTCTGCCCAGAAGGGCGGGACGTTTGGTCAAAGAGGCCCCGCTTGGGGACAGGCACCTTCCACACAGAGGAAGAGGCGGGCTACGCGTGGGTGCTGAGAACACGTCGCTTGCCTGGGGTTGTTCCAACGAACCCATTTCTCAGGGCCCACACTCTGCAGGGGACCTCAGTCAGACCTGCAGGGGCCACTCTGTCCTGAGGCCTGGTGCTGGAGCTGCCCTGGCCGACACCTGGTCCCCGTGTACCCCCACCTTGCTCCCGTGTGAGGCAGATGTGTGCACCGCAGACTACTCTGCCCTGAAGGCTTCAGACGTGCAATGGGCCATGTGCTGCCCGTGGATGTTTTGTTCGGCCCAGAAATAAATTAGTTTCCATCTTATTTAAACATCAGATTTTACACCAAGATGTGGGTTTCTGCCACCTCTTGAAAAGTTCAAAGACTTTTTCCTGGCAACCAGTGGTTCCACGTCACAAGAATCTACTGGGTGAGTGGCGGCTCATTCCTTGAGATGGGCCCACGAGCACCACTCCACACCACTCCCCGTTGTCACCTCGGTGGCTTTATTCACTTACGTGGCCCGCCTGGGCCCTCCAGGCACCTGGTTCGCCCCGGCTGGCAGAGGCAAATCTGGAGCCTTTGCTCTGTCGCTGCTGGACGGGAGCCGCATCCATCCATGCGGTGCCGGAGATCACAGAAGCAGGATGGGGGCCCTCCCACTGGCGGACGTGCTCCAATTAGCAGTGTCAGTCCCAGTGGGACGGTGCCTCCTTCCCATAAAGAATACGCCAGGTTACTAAGGATGAGGGTAAGACAGCAAGGAACAGTGACAAACAGCTACGATGGCAGAAAGGGGCTTCCCCTCGAATTCGTACAGGTCTGTCCGTGGTCACTTTGCGCTGGGGCAACATCAGCGTTTCGCCTCCCGTGGTGTCCAAATAAGCATCAACATATCAGCAAAGTGGCCAGAGACTCCGCAAGCTCAAACGGCCTCCATATGATCTGTTACCCCAGGACCCAAAGGGCCACAGGTACTGGCCTCACGGTCACCGAGCTGGTGTTCCGGGCAGAAGCTACACACTACGCGAAGTGCTCTGCATCAGAATCAGCTGCCCTGTTTTGCAAAACAGTCCCCAGGCCTCAGACAGCTGCCAGTTCCAGAATCCCGTTTGCTCAGAGAGGCCCTGCCCGGCAAGGGCGGCTGCATTTCTAAGCGGAACTGTTCGGATGACCCTGTCCCCGCTGGAGACGTGACTTGGGCTGGGGCTCGCAAAGGCGCCACTGCTTCCCCTTTGCTGCCCTCGATGACTTGCTCGAGGCACTCTGCCCACAGACGAGGGTGACAGGGAGGCCACCACAGCCGTGCTGTGCCACCTGCTCCAACTTGGCAGTGGCAAAGGACAGCTTGCTATTCTCAATGCCCTGGGACTAGGTGTTAATTCTGCAGCTCCTCACGCAGAGGAGGGCTTCTTTGGGAAACACCTGCTCCCCTGGAAAGTCTGACCGGCCTCCCCCTCCCTCGGCCTTGCTGCTCCAGGCCCCGCCCACGTCTCCAACTTCCTTCTTTTTTTTTTTTTTTTTTTTTGGCATATTATGGGGGTACAGATTTTAAGGTTTCAATAAATGCCCATTTCCCCCCTTCCCCCAAAAGTCTGAGTCTCCATCATGACCATCCCCCAGATGGTGCACATCTCACTCATTATGTATGTATATACCCGCCCCCCTCCCCCCTCCCACCTGCCCAATACCCTATTACTGTAGTACCTATGTGTCCACTTAGGTGCTACTCAGTTAATACCAGTTTGCTGGAGAATATATCTGGTGCTTGTTTTTCCATTCTTGGGATACTTCACTTAGTAGTATGGGTTCCAGCTCTAACCAGGAAAATATAAGATGTGCTATATCACCATTGTTTCTTAGAGCTGAATAGTATCCAACTTCCTTCTTGATCGTCACCTCTTCTCACTTCTCCCTCTCCTTGGGCACCCACCTCCATAACCTCTGAGCTTCCGCAATCCTATCCCTAAGAGCACTTCCAGACTCCTGAAAGAGGTGACTCTTTGGGATTTCAGATGGCCAAGTCAAGATTCCTGGGAGTTCTTGGGAATTCCCCAGATCCTAAAGCTATCCTTTACCTGTCACCGGCATTCTTCACACTCATTATCATAGAAACCCAAGATGAGTTGCTTAATAAGTAACAGATATGAAGTTAGGCAGTATTTACGAAGACCTGCAGCCTATTCAAACGCTGGTGGGCGCCGCTAGAACGCGGCGAGGTGTGAGACTCCCGGCGAGGTTCGAGCTCTGCACTGAGCCACGTGTCCCCACTGCCAGCTTGAGGACTCACTGTTCTCCCCAAACTTAGTTCTTGGAATGCCACTCACACCAAGTATACTATTCACATCAACATATTAATATTAGTATTTATTTTGTTTGCCAGCATGACTCACTGTTGGCAGCAGAGCCACGAGCACACCCTTGCAACACGGCGCCCGAACCAAGCCTCGCTGACTAACGAGATCGTGACCACGTGTCTCCCACGCGCACCTGCCTGTTCCCCGACACTGACCTGGACCTCCAGGGCCTGTGCCGGCGCCTCCTGCTTCTGCCTGGTTGGCGTGGACCCCTTCAAACGGGGAACGCCTTACTTTTTGCAGAAGAATGATGCTATTTTTCCCCTGATTTCTTGACTGATTTTTCTTGAGATTCAGAAAAACACACATTTCCGGGAAACACGAGGGAAGAAGTGCCACCTGAAGCCAGCTCAGAGGATGCGGTCCCAGCAGACGTGCCTCTGGGCCTGCCTTTGGGACCGCACAGAGACCAGTGTCCGCACCCAACGTCTCCTCCCACCTCGCTTCCTCCCGAACGAGCTTCCCCCATGTCCTCGTGACCGGCATTCCCTCACTCAGACATTCAGCCCTGAGAACTCGGCAGCAGCTCCTGGTGCTCCCCTCCCATCGCCCCGGCTGGCTGCCTAGTCGTTTGCTGTACTGTTACCCACCCCTTGTCCCCAAAGGGTGGCAGTGCTGACCCTACAGCCTTGCTGTGAGGATCTTGGGAGCCAATGGTGCTGCACACCTGGCTCTGAGCAGGGCCCTCTACCTCCCCACTCGGCAGGGTCACCTGAATCCACGTCCCCCTCTCCTCTTGGTTGTCTGGCTCAGGCCCTCCCTGCCTTTTTTCTGGACCACCCGGTCTTCGCACTGATCCACTGTCCACCCAGTGCCTGCACCATCTTCCAACAGTGCAGCCCTGAGCACAAACACCTGCCAGGGCTCCCATCCCCAGAGACCTCCACCCTGGGTCCCTGCCTCGCATCCACATGCACCCTGAGCACGGGGGCAAGTGCCCTGTTCTCTGGCCACAGTGGGTGGCCTGAGGCTCCCTGCATTTTGTAGCTGCACACCTGGAAAGAACGGCTAGCCCTTTTGTCCCTGTCAGAATCCTGCACACCAAATTAGTTTAAGAGGGTGGGGTCTAGTGATGTCTTCCAATATTAAAAACACACACACCCTCTGAGAAAGACCGGCTTCTAGAAATCAATCCTACGGACTGACCTGTAAAAAATGTGTATTGAGATGTTCCAGGCTGCACTGCTTGAAGGAGAAAAACGTGGAAACCTCTCCAATGTTCAAGTAGAGCAATGGTGAAATAAATTATGAAACAGCCATTACGGTAGATGCCATGTGCCTTTCAAAAGGAGCACACCAGCTTTATCAAATTAAAAAGAGCAAATTGCAGAACAGGAGGCAGGGTTTGTATTTGACGTACATAAGTATTCATGATTCCTGCAAAGTCACCTAAGAAAGCTGCCGGTGATCATGGGGCAGGGTGGGCGTGCACAGCGTGGTGTGCTGTTTGCTTCCGCATCTGATATCTCCCTGTGGCATTGGGGTTTTTTTCTCACCATAAGTTCATTTCACCCAAAATGTCTGCTCTGCAGACTCTCCTTTCCCCAAGCTCCCTTCCTTTCTCCCATAGTTACATACACACGGTGCTTACTATGTGTGAGGCTCTGTTCTGAAAGCGTGACGTATGTGCACGGTGAACCCATGGCCACTCCACGTCGTAGATGCTATTGTTGTCCCCATTGTACAGATGGAGATGCTGAGGCCCAGGAGGACTTAAGTGATTTGCTTTAGGGCACATAGCCAGGCAGTGGCAGAGCAGGGTGACACAGTCTGCAGGGCACACAGAGCAGTGTGACACATGCCAGGCACTCGAGGGACGAAGGGGGGAGGGGGCAGGCTGCCTCAGAATGCTGCCCCACTCATCCGTGCAACGCCCACCTGACTTCCCCGCTCAGCCCAGGGCCTGATAACTGTTGGCAGGGGTTGCCCACTGCCTCGGACCAAGCCGTGCGCAGCCTGGGGCGTCTCTGTATCTGCCCGGGCTGGCGGGACGCCGGCATGTGAGAGCAGTTCTCTCCTCTCGCTTGACAACCCCTCCTCCATCCATCCAGTCGCTCTGCACCCAGCCTCATGGCCCCGGCCAAGCCACCTCCTCCTGCCCGGGCCTTACGACAGCCTCCTGGCTTGCCCCTCACCAACGCCACTCTCTGCGCCACATAAACCCAGCCACGTCACATCCTGTTCCAAACCCTCCAACGGCTTCCCCTCCCACCCAGAACGGAGTCACTGCCGTGGCCTCCAAGGCCCTACCTGAGCCGGACCCCGGGGACCTCGCCACCCTCATCGCCCACCCTCTCTGTGTGGCCACGCTGGCCTTCTCGGACAAGCCCACCTGCCCTGCCCCGACTGCTCCCCCACCTGAACACCTTCCCCCAGAAATCCACGTCTCCCCTCCGAGAGGCCCTTCCTGGCCACATGATGGGACCACCAGCCACGCCACGTGGCTCCTCCAGCCTCTGACTCTGCATTTTCTTCAAAGACCCCATAGTTTGCAGTGTATCTACACTTTTGTTTGCCATTTTCCTTCTCCCCTATGCCCTAAAGCTGGGCTTTTTTGTTACCCGCTATATCCCCAGGGCCTGCCGAGTGCTCAGCGGGCGCTGGGATAAGGTGAGCGGAGGGAACAAGGCTTTCTCCTGCGGGACGGGCCTGGCCCCCAGGGGGGACTGCTGCCCCCGGGCCCACGCTGACCTCTCTGCCTCCTGGAAAGGCAGCGCTCAGCTGTTTCGCCCGGAACCCAGCGCAGGCCCCGAATCACTCTGTCTGGATGGAGGGCTGGGGAAAGCGGGAGGGAAGACTGACTTTCGGAATAATCCATGTCATAAGACAGTTACTCTTTCATGAGCACCTACCGTATGCTAACTAGTTCCCGTATCTCGGGATAGCACAGTGGACTCTTGCGTATGCCTGCCAACTCTCTCGGAGTGACCTCAAGTAAAGATCTTGAGACTCTAATTTTTCACCTGTAAAGATGGGTGGACGAAGTGACACAGAGCAACCTCAGGGTTTCTGTAAGGACTCTCCCCTCCCCTTCCCCAGGACGCGCTCTCACTGACAGCAGGGGACATACAGAAGACGCCGTGCTAAGCACACGTACACAGATCCTCTCATTTAATACCCCACAAATCAGCAAGGCCAGTACTTCTCTTCCCATTTCATATGGACACTAGGACTCAGAGAGGCTGAGCCCTTGCCCAAGCTCACTCTCCTCCTCAGTGGCAGAGCTGGGGGCCATCACTGACTCCGAAAACTCCATGCTTTCCATTTGGCTACCAGGGGTCTCACACTCATCTGTCTTGGAGGGCCAGGAAGCTGATGGAAATCAGCGAAGCAAGCCAAGGAGAAATGCAAGAGGGAGGAGTTGGAAAGGTGCCCCCTGGGCCATGCTCAGCCACAGAAAGTCACTGACAGGGACATTTCATTTCAAAACACTGTCCACACCTAACCAGTCTGCCTGCAGGTTTGACACATCCTGAATAGCACCTGCACTCCTTCCTGGCAGCTGGGCAACGCTGAGGACTCTGGAGCCTGGAAGGTTCCGGCCAGTCCACAAAAGCAACGTGAGTCAAAAGTTCCTGGGGAGGAACTGTGTGCTTCCTGTCAGCAGCAACCTGCAAAGCCAACGGTCTCAGCTTAGGTTCACATGGTCCCTGGCGGGACACAGGTTGGGGCATGTCATCCCTGAGCTAAACTTAACCTGTTCACTGGGAGAACATGGCAGTTCACATTTCAGATAAAAAAAAAAAAAAATTTAACAACTTTAAGAGTAAATGCAGCAGCAAATGGGGGCGGGTGGGAAACACAGACCATGTTTTCTGCTGAAAATCCCACTGGGAATTTGTGCCGTGACCTACATCACTCCGCTGCCCTTCCACGCCCGACTATCTCCCTCCCCTCAAGGAGCGGCAGAACATATTTCCCAAGAATAAATTACTCTTCAGAAAAACATTTTAATAATGTGCTAAACGACAGCACAGCAAATCACCGAGGCTGTCACCAATTTGCGGTTCTAGTTCTGCAGAGTGAATTCTTGGAGTCCGAGCCAGCTTTCGTTAGCAGTACCTGACACTTCCCTCAGCACCTGCTACCATCTGCAACGCGTCACCTCTGTGTGAGCACCTTTCCACCACATGCCAGGGGACGCACGCAACACGGGGCTCCCAAAGGAGGGTGCTGGGGGGCTGGCATCCATCTGCTGCCTGTTTGGGGGGCCAGGCTCTGGCCTCCACCTGGGCCATGCTGATACATGGAGTTCAAAATAGAAAAGAAACGGCCCACTTCCCACCGGCCTACTTTCCAATTCAGAATTGCTGCTGCTGGCATTAGCAAAGGTGGCGACGGGACAGAGAGAGATTGGGAGGAAAAAAAATGCAACCTGCTGATTCTTCAACCCTCAGATTTGTGCAGATGGCAGAGTACTCAGAAGTCATCGTGCCCCTTGCAGAACACAGTGAAATACGGACACAAAGTGGGAAAGTGTGTGCAAAAGCAGATCCTGTCTGATACTGAACTTCAGGTTTGCATAAGCCCAAAAGTTTTAAGGAAAAACAGAAGCAAATTCCACCCACTAGCTTTTATCTTTCCTGCCCACCTTCCCACCCCTCAAATCGGAACGTGACCACCATTACTGAATTTAATAGCGGACAAGCCGGAGAACATACAGACAGGAGCACGGCATGGAAGCCAAATGCATCCTGGGTAACACAAGTGTCCTCAAACCCAAAACCGGACTGCAAGGGCCGTGTGAGCACTGGGTAAGAGCCAGGACTGCAAACTCCAGGGTCTGCCGCGCTACCAGGCAGTGACGTGAGCGGGTGATCCGCCTGAGCATATGAGGCCACCAGCACAGAGCAGTGACTCGTGGCAGGGGACGTTGGCTCAGTGTCCCGGTGGACACAGAGGCACCCAACTGCAGCAGAGTGTGACCGATTCTCCTGATTGTCCAAGAGAAGCTTGATATTTGGACTTTTTCTCTGACACCTTCAATTTTTTTTATGTTGGCAAGTACTTCAGTTAACGAAAACAAATAACAAAACCCCACTGTACTGGCCAGATAAAACAAGTCAGGGATCAGGCTCGATCCACAGGCTGCGGGCTTGCCACCTGTGCCCCAAAACATGGGCTATGGCCCCAAACAGCCCGTGTGTGTGTGGGGGGGGGCGGGGGTGACACTGGGATTGGCCAGCTAACCTCTCTGAGCCTTGCTTTGTATGATGAAATACTGTATTTATATAATTAAATTGTTATAATTATGAAATATAATGAAACTGTGCAAAATTGTCATTTTAATGGCAACTCTGCAAGATTCTACCTGATGAAGTGGAGAGATGGGCCCGCCTAAGAGGCTCTCGGGAAGATGAATGAGATGAAGTGGGTGAAACATGAGGCGGCACCCGCAGGAAGTACTCGGCACACAGGCACTCTTTTTAAAGAACAGGCCCCTTCATGTGCAGTGATTAAAATGGACCTTTAGAATCCCAAATCAGCATTTGAAAGACCCAAAGAACGTATGTCAAGATTTGTAAGAATAATTATATTTGGGGGAAGTTATTTCCTTAGCCAAGAGACTTTTGTTTTGTTTTGCGTTTTAACCAGAAATCTCTTAGGCTAAGCTTTCTAGCCGAGACTCCAGTCCCGCTGGTTCCAGTGGGCACACAGCGAGGACGCGAACACGGGGAGGTCCACCAGCACGGCAAACGTGTCCGCAGCTCACCTTCCATTGCCCCGAAATGAAACGATCTGCAGACTCTAACCTGTAGCTCCACCTTGCTCCAAAATGAAAAAGAAGAAGAGGGCATTTCAACTGGGATCTAGACCCATGCATAGTCAAAATTCCGGTGTCAATACTGTGTCATTTGCCACCATCTCCTATCGAACTTTTTTGGTTTTTAAGGCCCATAACTGGAAACTTATGTCCTCTGTGCTAATTAGGCACAAAAGGTTTCTCTGAACTGATTAACGGCAACCAGTGTGGCTGAGACTGCACGACCTGCCATAATCCTCACATCAACGTGCAGCTTTTACAGTTGGGCAGACTGATGCTTGGTAGACACTCGACCGGAGATGCTGGGCTGCCAGGGCCGGGCGGGAGGGTCCCCGACTAGTCTGCGTGGGCAGCGCCGCCGCATCAGGCTCTCAGCATCAGCAACCGACTCGCTAGCTCCGTCTTCACCAGGGGATTCGGCCAAAATGCACGTGACTCAGCGAGTGGCCAATACCCAGCATGCACCACGGGCCAGGGCGCTACTTTGAAAAGAACTAGAACTCCTCTCGGGAGCTACTGTGGCCGTTTCAGAGCACTGAGATCAAGGCCCTGGCACCACAAATGACTGGGTAGAAGGAAAAGACAGTGTTCCAGGGAATGTCTTTTGCTCAGGAAAAAAAGGGCATCTTTTATCACAGGCAGCACGATACGACGACATCTTCTCACGAAAGTCCTAAAACAATCAGAAAACCCTAAGCAACCACCCTGGCTACAATTTCAAGGACCTAATCAGGGAATGAGGCAGCCGCCCATGTCTGCCTGGTTGCAAGTTCGACTTGGAAATGCTGAGCGCACCCCGACAGGGAGAAGCAGAAACGAGCCCCCAGTTTTGAGTCCCAGCATCACCGCTGGAATGAGGCACATCCCCAAACCTGCCCCGTGCCATATTAAAGAGCTACAGTGACGGGAAACGTTATTTTTTTTTTTTATCCCAATAAATCACATAGACCCAGACCAGGACTTCTTGAATGAGGAATCCCAACCCATTCTTGAAAAACCCACAGGTTACCTCCATGAAGTTTCACATTTTGTATCTCTATTACGATGACGATATTTTAGAAATAGCATAATTACATTACATATCATCTGGAGACTCATATAAAGACTAAGTAGTGCTTTGTCATCTTGGTTCCGCTAATCCCAAAGATGTAAATGTGTCTCCAGCTGAGAAGAGACTAGAGCAGAGTGGACTCACCAGTGCTGGGGCAGCGACACCACAGTGGCAGCCACAGGCCCCACCGTGCTGCTACATAAATACACGGTTCCCAGCAGTGGGAGCAGAGAGCAGCGGGGTGGGTGGAGTCGGCACCCAGACACTGGAGTGGCACGTGGCGAGTGCGAAAGAAGACACCACCCACCATCTTGAGCAAAGACTTGGTTTCAGAAAAGCAGCAGCATCCATTATGTTGACTGAAAATTTTGAATTGTAATGATTTTATAAGCGCTTCATGAAATATAAACACCTTTAAACATTTTTTACTTTTAGAAGAGATACAAAGGCAAGGAAGTTAGACCTGCTTTTAAGTTTGTTCACATTTAAGTAATATTAATGCCAAAATAATTTAAGTCCACGCTGGTGGGAGTCTGTGAGAATTTTACCTTGGGTTCATTGCCCAAGTGTGAGAAACACCGACACAGATCATTCTAGTTTCGGAACACCTGTGAGCTGTACAGAGAGCGAACCTTTACTTTGATCAAAGTGCACGAAAGTATAGCAGCGCAGAGCCCGGAATTTTTTCCCAAACCTCTAATCAACAACGCTCGTTTGCAGACCTGCTCTCTCGTGAGCCTTGAGAAACTCAAAGTGCGGAGACCGGGCCTCCACTTCGGCACCTCTAACAGCTCCTGAAACGCACCTGGGGCCCCCGGGGTCTAGGGCACTGCGGCGGCGAGAGCCACGTTGGGCCCCAAACTTCCAGGGAGACAAAGAAAGCAGCGGCAGGCGGCCTGGCGGAGCACGGCCCGGGTGTACTCACACAAAGAAGGGCATCAGCTGGATCAGAGTCTCTTTCTTGGGGCTGGCGGCGAACTCGGGGACCATCTGGATGACTTTGTTCATGATACTGCGCAGGTAATTCTGGAGCTGCTTTCTTCGTTCCTCCACAAACTTGGCATCCTGAGAAAACAGACAGAACATCTGCGCTCAGGTGTGCTCGCCTCACCTGTTCAGAAACGACCCCACAGCGTACGCGATGCCCATGCACCCCCATCCGGAGAGCTGACGCCGCACTGAGGGAGGACCACGTGCAAATGGTCTCCAAGGCTTCGCACGCAGCATCACGTTCGGCAACAAGACAGACGCTCCTGATGTTAGTTATTGGGGGGAAAGCAGGTCCGAAAACTACACACAGCGTGTCCCACGCAAGTGTGGTCATTATTTCTGGGGCGCCTGCGACGCGCCTAGCATGGTGTCAGGGGCCAGGGACATAACAATGAACACGAATTGTCACTGCTGTGGCCCTTGTGGGGATCACAGGCCAGTGAGGGAGACGCAGATAAACCCAGTGACCACACTGGTCACTGTGTAAATATTAATCGTAATAGATGCCGCTCTCCAGAGCACGTGCTTAATTTTGCCTTCACAGGAATAACCTAAAACATGAATGCGTTGCTACTGGTTAAGAAAGAGATTTTACTAACAAACAATTCCCACCTGGCACACCAGGGCCACACGAGGCGGGGGCTGCACAGGGTGGCCGCAGAGGGGAGGCAAAGGTGCCCAGGTCTGGGCAGTCTCCTCTTGGTGCTCAGGGCTCTGTGCTCCAGGCCCTCCTCCCCACCCCCTGACCCCACCCCACCCTCTCCAGGTCTGCCTGGCCTTTGCGGGCAGAAGCCACTTTACACACATGCAGCTTGTGCCACGTCAGAGGGTCTGCACTTGGACGGTGTGATAATCTGCTGTCCCCACCTGAACATTCTCAATAATTTTGGAGCAAGGGGTCCCACAGACTCTACAGCCGGTCCTGCGTGCACACCTCCACGCTTAGGACAAAGACACCCTGGGCAGTGTGGGGGTGGGGAAGGGTCCTCTCTGGGCAGGTGCTGCTCTTGCTGGACCGAAGGCCGAGCAGGGTGAAGAAATGAAGAGCAGAGAGGGCAGTGGAGGAGCAGGGTCATCTCAACCCCACAAGAACACGGGAGAAACGTGCTCTGACGAATCAGGTATAACAAATGAAGAAACTGCGGCCTTCAAATGAAGAACTGGGCAGGGCTGGGCGCTGTGTCCAGGAGGCCCCCCAGATCAGGTGGGGCTCTCGTCTCTGCTGCCCCTGCACCGGCACAGAGCCAGCCCAAGGCAGGGGCTCAGTCACGATCTGCAGCACCCAGGAAACCCACCCAATGCCTGCCCTGGTCCTTGATGAAGAGCTCCCACAAAGCCCCGCCAAGGCGCAGGGCGTGGAAGGAAGGCTCTTTTCTAAAGTGGTGTGTCTCTAAGCCAAGGCTGGCAGGTTCAGCAAATGAAAATACAGGATGTCTCATGAAATCTGAACTTAAGATAAACATTGAACGACATTTTTACAAAAAGTATGTCCCATACAAACAAAACCTCTCCATGCAGTATTTGGGAGACACTTACACTAAGAACTTATCGGTACTTTATCTGAAATTCACATTTCACTGTGCATCCTATGTTTTCTCTGGCAAGCCTCCTCTGAGCACCAGCTAGGAGGAGAAAGAGCTATGGGACACCTGCTGCCAGCAGGGATTCTTGGGGGTCACTCCAAAGTCACGGCAAGGTCTTCTTGTCCAGAGCCCCCCCAGTGAGCAGCCTCAGTGGGGCACCTTCCTCCAGAGGGATGGCGGCACCCAAACATTGCCACGACCACTCCAACGCCACCATCAGCGTGGTCCTGGGCCAGTGGCGAGAGTCCCACACAGCCTGGTGGGAGGCAGGATGCGTGGAAACAAGTGAAAACAAGCCAGGGGAGCCGAGGGTCCCATAGCCCACGCTGAGCCGCTCCTGCTCTGCTTGCCCGGTCTCAATGCCAGTTCTGCTCTGTGATCTCCACGCTTTAAGCCATCGTGAAGCAATTAGACACTCTTCCTTGAGAAGGTGGTTAATATGCCAGGTTAGTGCCGAACAGAGCTAATCAAGCCTAGTTCCAATCTGCACAAGAAACCCTCAAGGACAGCTTGAGAGGCTCTGCTGCAGGAAGACAAGAAAGGAGCTAATCAGCCCTGGGAGAACTTGCGAAGATTTTTCTTTTTTTGGAAGGGGATGTTCAAACACTCTAAAGCAACAAGGAGAGAGCGGAGATGGCCCCTCAAGCTGCACGTGGGGCAGGGCTGAGCTACAGAGCCCAAGGAAGGTGAGGGCGGCCCAGAACAAAGGCCAGAGGATTGCATCCTTGAGTCCCTCCATCCATCACTGCTCGGCCAGCGTCTCCTCTTGCCCAGGTCCCCAAGGCAGAGACAGGGGTTATTACCTGCAGGAACCCCCAATCCTTTCCAAGTGCTCATTCCTCACCATAGCTGGTCCCTGGAAACCTAAGCCAGGCCCTGCTCTATGAAAATTAAACATGGCAGCAATCTGAACTTGGCATCCCAGCAATTTCTACCTGACTCACTCAGAATAAGCAACGACATTCGTCAGGTCTCCACTTATGTTAAGTGCTCAGAGCTTTCCTGGCGCTGCATCCTCACGGCACCTGCCAGGCTGGTGACCGGCGAGGAACCTGCCCAAGGGCCTGAAACTAGGAGGCAGCTGGGCAGGGTCCCAGGTCTTCAACCAGTGAACAACTACAGCCCCACTACACGGACAACAGCCTTCAACTTTTATAGCTTCCTCCAACCCAGGCTTCCGTCCACACACGTCCCACTGCTGGGTGGGCTGTGGCATGAGCCATTTTCTGTGTGAAGAGAAGGACACCTGTCCCCCAGGTGCCAGGGGCTGGGGGGCTGCCTCTCTCCCATCCTCTGCCCCGACCCTGTTTCCCTCAGGTCTCATTCTGCTCCCAGAGGTGCAGAGACCTCACCTGAATCACTGCGTGTGACTTGGTAGAAGGTGACCTGAGGGACAGAGAAGATGTCAGAACAATTCATGGGGCGCTAGATTCTCTCCTGCAACCATGGTTGTTGTGTTTGGTTTTTTTTTTTACTTTTTTATTATGAAAAATTTTAAATATGACAAAAAGCAGAGCAAATTATAACGAATCTCCATAACATTTCATCTAATAAAATCATAACCCTCTTCCACATCAGCTTCATCATTTTTCCCTTTTTGCTGAGGTGTTTCAAAGTAAATTACATGTGAAATCAACCCAAGTGCCCATCAGTTCATGAGTGGATTAATAAAACATGGTATATGTACACCATGGAGTACTACTCAGCCATAAACAAAGATGAATTAATGCCTTTTGCAATAATCTGGATGGAACTGGAGAACATTCTCCGAAGTGAAGTATCTCAAGAATGTACAAACACACACGTGTACTCACTATTAAACTGGAAGTAATCGATGAGCACATAGGTGCACAGAGGGAAGTAAAACCCAGTGGAAATCAACCAGCAGGAAGGGGGCAGAGGGGAGGGGCAAAAACCTAATGGGTACAGTCAATACTATTTGGGTGACGGGCACACCTACAGCCAGGACTCAAGCATTACAGAAGCAACCCACGTAACCTAAAACATTTGTACCCCCTTAATATTTTGAAATAAACAATAAATTAGTTATATTTTACTCCTTAAATACTTCAATGTATATTTCCAAAAAACTAAGGACATCTTCCTATTTAACCACAATGCCATTATCACCCAATGAAATTAATGATATGCAACGAAATTAATGATAATTTGTTCATGTCATCTAATACCTAGCCCATATTTAAATGCTTAAGTTTTCTAATGTGTCTGCTGTTTCAGGAATGTTTGAAGAGGGGCCGTAGCGACCCTTGAATGGAGCCAGCCATTCCCTAGCAGGTGAGATACCGCACTGTTCAGATGGGACCCCCGTGAGGGGCCACTGGGTTCGGACCTTTTGGTGAAGATAATCCCACCATTTTCACCACAAGCCACTAACAGAGATCCATGGACCGAAGGGACTCACAGGGATGTTGTGTATGGCCTGAGCAATGCTTAAAAACATTAAGATTTCTGCATAAAATCCAGATTTCTGGCTTCCCTTTAAAAACAAGCAAGTCCTGCCAGCAGATAGGCGCCAAGCTATCAGTGCCCTGGCCAGCCGGCTGTACAGGGCCGCGGTTCTGCCAGCCTGCTCCCCTCTGCCCCACCCCTGTCCAGCCTCCAGGGGCCTGAGAGCTCACGAGCCCTACATCACACCACTTGCACAGACAGTGCGGCTGGCCCAGGCCCTACAAACCCATTTAAGAGCCCGTGCTGCACCCAATTCACATCACAAGATGATGTTCCCCGAGGCTATCAGAGAGCCTGGCAGTTTCACTGACAGTTCTGTGGGCATGTGGCTAAATCGCCCCAAACCTCAGATTCTCACCTGTAAAATGTCCATAAGGTAGTGTCTAACTTGTTTGTGGTAACCTGGCTAAGCATCTGGTAGCCGGCACGGCCCGCCGGGCTCCGAGACGGGCGCTGATGACTCAGGGATGCTCAGCTGGGCTCCTCCTCCAGGAGTGCATATGTGTGGAGGGGGTGGGGACGGGCAGGGGCAGGTGCTCCGGGAAGCTGGCAGAGGCGGGTGTCTAAGTCTGCGTGAGGGCTGGAGAGGGGGTTTCGCTCGAGGACAGCAACCCCTGAAGGTGCCGCTTCGGCCAAGTCCCAGAGGACCAACATCCGTCCACCAGGTGGGAGCCCTCAGCGCAGGGGAAGGGCATGCCAAGTGGAGCAATGCCAGAAAGAAACTCGCAGGCAGAAGGAGCTGGCCTGCGGGAGAAGGCAGCCCGTGTGGCCGGGTGAGGCGGTTCCAGACGCAGCAGACTGCGGTGTCAGCAGGAGTCCGACCACGCACAGCTGTGCGGACCAGGGAAGGCAGCGGTGGGAGGGAGCGAGACCGGGGAAGGCAGACCAGGGAAGGCAGTGGTGGGAGGGGCGAGCAGGAGGTCCGACCCAACAAGTGTTTAGAAAGACCGTGGTGGGGGCGACAGGCTACCGGCAGCCTCAGGCAGGGACCTTTCAGAAGCCTATCGTGACACTCTGCTACTTGGACTTCTCCAACAGCTGCCCAGAGCTCCCTCTGCCACCCCCACCCTGGCTCACAGGAACCTCAGCTGTGTGGCTCGGCATGCCTTGCCGACCTCCTTCCACGTCACCCTCTCCCCAGCCTGCCCACCCCCAACACTGTCAGCACCCAGCACCCCTGAGTTTCTTCTCGTGTCCAGCACACAGTCCCCGGATGTCCTCCGTCTTTGTTTGGGCTGTTCCCGTGGTCCAGAATGCCTTGCTATTCAGGTCTCGGCTCCTGTGCCACCACCTCCGGGAGGCCTCCCGGGATGTGCCAGCTGGGCCCAGGCCCTCGCCAGCCCAGTCTCCTCTCTCTATTCTTCAAAGCACTCAGCACTTCCTGGGATGGGACTGTTCCTCACTGTGTGCCTCTCACTTCCCCACTCCCCTGCTAGACTGTCACTCCACAAAGGCAGGGACCTGATCTCTCCGGTTCACCCCTCCATCTCTAGAGCCTAACACAGTGCCTGGAGATCTCGAGAGGTTCAATAACTGTTTGTTGAAAGAAGTATTAAATGTTGGGGGTGAATCTAGGGGAGCAAGGCAGGCCGCCAGAGAGAGTGGTCTGGGGGCTGTTGCCAAGTCCAGACAGGAGATAACAAAGACCCTGGTGGGGTGTCAGAGAGCAGAAGACCAGGGAGTAAGAGTGAGGAAGGAAACGGGGCCTTCAGAGGCCCCATTTGTCACACGGGGCTTCCAGGGGGAGACCAGTGTCCACGCAGGGGCCTGCCCCACCCAGCAGCGCCCAGCTCTTAACGGGGCACGAGGTATTCGTGAGTTTCCTGGTTGGGCTCCTGGGGTCGCAGCCAAAACGCAGATTAGCAGCGACGGCACTGGAGGCGAGCCCAGCGCACGAAGCCTGCCAGACTCCCCTGGTGGCCGCTTAATGAGTCCTCGCCGCCTGTGGCCCTGCTGCCATCCTGTGTGGTGCTCCTATCATAACACCGCCGTCAATTGTGTGTTAGGACTATTAATAGTGAGCACTGGGAGCTAGGCCTCGCTTTAAAAAAGAACACTCAGGACTATTCTAATGGGAGTGTTTTTTTCCCCTCTAGAAAAGGTTAATTTTATTTTGAGCTTCAAGAAGATAAAGATATCATCGAATTAAGAGTAGCTGTTTCAAAGAGGATGGAATGTCTTGAACGAGACGACAAGGCATGGCTCCTAACACGAGCTCAGGCCTCTGCCCTCCGCCTGTTCCGACATCCCGTCTCCTGGGCCGTTCCTGGCAAGTGCGCCTTCTCCAACGGGACCCTCCCCGGGAGCCGCGCTCTGTGTGAGACCCTGCACGGACAGAGGCGGCTCTGCATTCCCACGGCTCCTTTTTGTTTTTATCTTAGAACAGGGAGGCATTTTATAAAGTAAGCAGAAGGTCCGGTCCTTCGGGAGGAGCACGCAGCTTATGCCCAGTCGAGGGGCGGCTGCCTCAGCGCCAGCTGATCTCACAACTCGCCAGTGGCAACTGCAGTCCAGGACTGGGACCAGGCTCCCAAGGACGCCAGCAAAGGTCTCCTGGCTGTGGGACTCTGCCCTGCGCCCACCGGATGAGGCCGCTCACCAAACCCATCTCTTCTTTCCGGGCACAAGACAGACCAGGCTTCCCAGCATGCCTTGCCCACGCCCCAGGGTGGCTTCAGGTTAACGGGAGGTCATGGGGGTGCACAAACCGCGCCCACGCTGGACACAAAGAGAAAATACCTCACAATCCCCACCCCTCACTCTGGGAGTGCAGAGAAAGGAGAGAGAGCCGCCTCATCTGCAGCGGAAATTAACACGTAGTAGTGAGCCACCGAGTCACAGATTTATGCCGCATGATGGTCACAGACGCTCATGTTACCTGTGCTGGTGCCCACATGGCTCACGCAGTGGCTATGCATGGCATGCACGGTGCCTTGATAGGATGTATGCTGTGATCACACGTGTCCCCGCCCTCAGGAGCTTAGACCCAGCAGAGAGGACAGGTGGGTTCACAAATACATAATGGCAAGTGCTGCGGCAGCTACGACTCGGCCAGGGCGGTTGAGGGCAGGAAGGCACCTGGGAGGAGGTGCCTTCAGAGGTGGGACCTGGCGAATGAGAGGAAGGCCACACTGGAAGCAGAGAGACCAGTGAGGAGACTGCTGTGGTCACCCAGGGAGGAGATGCTGGTGGCACGGCCCACCAGGCTGGTGGCCAGGAGGTGAAGGGAAAGGAATGGACAGGCCAACAGGAATCATTCATTCACTCATTCAGGTCTCCCATCACATATCAGTTCATTCATTCATTCAGGCGTTTTCTGGTGCCCACTGGGAGCAGGCACCATGAGCAAAAGACAAATAAGACCTGGATCCTGCCCCCGGGAGCTCACGGTTGGTTAGAAAGGACGTGCAAATCGGTCATTATGAAACAGTGTGATAAAGCTTGAGTTGCACTTGATAAAGGGACACCAGGCCTACTGTGCAGGGGACGGAGGGGCCTTATTGGGAATGGGGGTCCCGGGAGCCTTCTCAGAGGCCCGTGTGATGTACTAATTACAGGACGGCAGGAGCGGTAACGGTAGCTGCAGCAGCAGTGGGAATAGTCGTTACTATCAACATCCACCAAGCACTTCCTCCGCCAGACGCTGGGCTGAGCTCACCTCTGCATCACGCGCAGTTTCATCTGTGCTCAGCAGGAATGAGCCTAGAGAGGCCAAGGCCACAGCTCGGGGGGACCACAGGACTCAGGCACAGAGGTAGATGGGGGTGGGGGGAGCTGGGACAGACCTGGGAGGCCAGGCTGGAGGACACGCACTCTACCCCTAGGGGCCACAGGCATTTTAAGCAAGAGACAACAATCAGCTCTTCCTTCTATGAGACTGAAAAAAACTTCTGATGCTTCAGTTTTAAAAAGCTACTCTATTTTGTCCCTGCAGCATTGAAAATCTGCCTTTCCTCTCTGAAGCGTTAGCCAGCTGGGAGGCGTGGACGCAGCTAACCTAGACCGCAGGCCCAGGGCTGCCATCCCGGGACACCGGGAATGCGCCGCGCTGCGCTGCACGTGCACGCGAACCCGTGAACCCTGCTGTAAAGCCGGCGGAGCGCTGGGCGCACGATGCCTAGCCTGAGCAGTTGTTTCCAGGGAGCCCATTATGCAGCGGCTAATTGGGAAACTGAGGAGAAAAATTCCTGTTATTGCCAGTTTAAAAACTCTCGATGGAGACATCCGAGAGCAAGGAATAGTCGGGCGTGATTCGGCCTCTAGCTGTGGCTTCCAATCATCAGCGAGCCTGTTAAAGCTTCTGATTCAGAGCTTTTAGCAGAGCTGCATGGAGCAGCCTCACTTGATTAGCTCCAAGGAGATAATACCATTGCAAACGTAGAGAGGAAACCGTCCTCCTACTCTTTACATCGGGAACGGCCTCCAGTGTGCACGAGGAAGGGCCTGGTGTTCACATCTGGGCCAAGCAGCTGGCTGGGGGACCTGGCGGAGAGATTCTAAACAAGTCCTTTAACTTGTTTAACAAGCTGTTTCCTAGAGGCTCCTGAGCTGGAGCGCACTGGGTGTGGATGAAGGAGGGGGAGAGGATGAGGGCTTTATTGGAAGGGGTAGGGGGGATGTGTCTCTGAGGCATCCTCGGTGAGACCCTGCCCCCAGCTGGGAGGCCCCCACCTGATCTGCAGGGGAAATTAATGCGTAGTAGTGAGCCACCGAGTCACAGATTTATGCCGCATGCTGGTCACAGGCGCTCATGTTACCTGCGCTGGTGTCCACATGGCTCACACAGTGACTATGCATGGCATGCACGGTGCCTTGACGGGATGTATGCTGTGAACACACGTGTCCCCGCCCTCAGGAGCTTAGACCCAGCAGAGAGGACGGGCGGGTTCACGGATACATAATGTGAGCCTCTGAGAAGTCCACCAACCCAGAGGCCGGAGCCACTGCCCCTCCCGAAGGGACGAGGGAAGCAAGGTCCCGTCGACTGCTCCACCCCCGCCACTCCACTGCACCACCGCTCACCGGCTGGGCAGGATAGAGAAAGATAAGAAACAGGCCCCGCGCTGTGGAGCTCGTCCTTTATCTCCTCCCTTCCCTCCCTGGACACTTCCTGAGCCCAGGGGACATTATTCAGTTATCCATGTAAACATTTATTTGACACCCTGTCTGTGCCAGGCCCTGTTAGCAGAGATGAAAAGCACCTCGTTCTTGCTCAAAGGCACTCACGGTCTACCAAGCAGTCACACCTCCCAGCTTCCATTAGGCACCACAGTCCAGGGGATTCCATCCACCCGCCCACACGTCCACTGGGCGCGGCCTGTCCCGGGGCCTGTGCTGAGCGCGTGCTGGAGGGGAGCGCGGCAGCTGCCCTCCCGGGGCCGCAGCCGACGAGCCCGTCAGTCTCAGTACCAGGCTGCAGGAGGCTGGCGTGCTGGGCGGGGGCCCCTGATATGAGAGGACGGTCACAGTGCCAGGTCACGGGCCATGGAGGACAACAGACATGTGGGTCACTACCAAGACAGGGCGGCAGGAAGCAAGAAGCGCTCCTGACGTGGAGGGTGGAGCCGCTCCTAGCTGGGCCGTGTGGAAGAGTGTCCGGGAGGCGGGAGGCACTGTGACCCTGGTCTCCAGGGATGGGAGGATGTCAGCAGACGTGACAGGAGGGACGACGTGCCTCAGCGGGGTGTGGGCGGGAAGGGCCAAGGGAGTCGGGTGGCTCCTGTCAGTGACGGGGACGGCGCCAGGTGCAGACTGAGCCCAGCAACGGGGCACAGGGTTGGTTCCGAGAGGGGGCGAGAGAGGCCGGAGGCACAGCACTGGGGGTCGCCGCACGCAGGGAAGGGAGAGGAACGCGTGGGCTCTGGTGCCGAGTACAGGCGCCACTCTACGAGACTGGAATTACCATCCCCACTCCATAGCTGAGGAAACTGAGGCACAGAGAGTTACACTGGAGTAAAGTCATGGAGCCAGGACTCAAACCGGGCAGCCAGGCGCCAGAGCTCACGTCTCACCCACAGGCCACGCTGCCCCCCCGAGCGCTGCTTCTGGGTCCCCGAGGATGAGAAGGGCCTGGCCTATGAGGATTGACCCCAAGGATAAAATCCCCGGGCCCTCCGCAGTGAACGCTACGAGTGACTGGGCAATAGGCACTTCAGGTCCCTGGGGCAGGTCACATCCAAGATCCGACCACACTCATTTCCTGCAGAGAAACCCTCGGTGGCGCCCTAGTGCCTTCAGGATCCATGTCCGGTTCCCAAGCACAGCTCATGGCCCTTTGTTGTGGGCTCCTGCCCGCCTCTCCAGTGTCACCCCCTCGCCTGGGCTGGGCTCCCTGCCCTGGGTACCTCCACATCCCGGGGAGATGCTCCTACCCCAACCTCAATCTCCAGTGTCCAGTGTATGTAAACGCCTCCCCAATTCCCCTAGGCAAAGCCGCTGCTCACTGCACTCGGGGCCTGGACCAACTGCAGTCCGGCCACACCTAACTCTCCCATGGCCGCAAGGTCCTGCGGCGCCTCACTCACGGCCGTATCCATCCGCAGCGCCCAGTGCAAGGCGGACACCCTGCGTGAGCGCTCTGAGCCACTGATAAGCGGCCAGATCTTTTCCCTGCCCTGCCCAACACTGTCCGTGGTTTCCTGGCCCACCTGCAACACACAACCCCAAGTCCTTCAGTCCCACAGGACAGCCGCAGACCCCGGGCCCAGCCCGATCCTACAGTGAAGTCTCGGAAGACAGACCACAGCCCCCAAGGCTGGGCAGCTCAAGGAGGGGACACCCTGGAAAGAGCTTGGAGACCATACAGCAGCACTCACATGGTGTCACTGGATTGTGCCAACTGTGAGAAAGAAAATAAATCCTGACTACCACCCCCACCCCATCTATAACCAAATGTACCCACATCAAACCTTCACTGCGAACATGAGACAGAAAGTGTGTCTGTTTCAGAGCAGGAACAGAAGCTCCACACGGGCCTGGAGGGCCACTTACACCCTCCTCCCACATGCTTCCTGTAATGACAACAGGAAGACCCGTCATTGCAAGCCTATTGTGTGCCAGGTGCCCTGAAGCGTTCACCTGCATCATCTTGACATATTCCTCGACACCTTTATAAAGCAGACACGAACGTCTGCCTTTAGCACATAAGGAAACTGAGGCTCCAAGTGACGAAGTGCCTTCTCCACGGTGACCCGGCTGAGCGGCAGAACCACACCTGTCTGAGTGCAGCACCTGAGCTTTCAAGCATGATGCTGTCCTTCTCTCGGGACCAATGCACTCACGACGGCAGGAGACTTAGGCTTTGCTAAAAACAGAAATGAAAAACAAACTAGTCCTGCAGTTCACACAGGGTGAACCAAATGCCACTGTTCTAAAAACTTTCCTCTTGCTGCAGCGATAAATATTTGTGATTGGATGAATGTGCGCCTTTATGTGTATCAGCAGAGCCCCGTCTGTGGGAGAGTTCCTTTGTTCGAGATGGGCTGGATGCGGTGGCCTGTCTCCCCGGGGTCAGGAGCCTGCCTGCAATGCCTCCTCTTCCCGTCACGGTGCCTGGCACAGGCTGGGCCTCGGCAGGACACGGCAAATGATCCCCCGGTAGGAGAGCAGCAGGCTCGTTGCCGCTGAAGCCTATTTTTCACTGTTTCCAACTTTGCAGCTGGGGGGAACCGCAGGCTGGACGGCTGGGGCTGGGCAAAGGCAGAGGAAAGGCTGGCTCATGCTTAATGGGAGTAACTCAGAGGGAAAAAAAGACACTGCCCAGGTACAAACACATCTCTTCCAGGACTGGCAAAGTCTAGCAGCGGCAGGGGCGGGTGGGTAGCAGACAGCGAAGCGGCCCGTGTGGACAGGGCCGGCTGGGAAGGGGCAGCCACTGCTTTATTCCTGGCAGCTGCTGCCTTGTGGGGAAGTGGGGCCACTCCTGCCTGGTCGCCGAGATTTTTATGTTAAATCTCAGATTTTAAAATATTGAAAATTATTTTTTAAAAATTTAAAGACCACATGAATCAAATAAAACACAAAGCGCAGGCCACATAGAACCACCGATTTAAGGCCCGAGATCTAATTAGAGGCTTGACAATCTAAAATACTGTCCACAAATCTACTGCGGCCAGGGCTAGCGGCCAAAGAAACTGAACAAAGTACTCCACCTGCCCGGATCTCAATTTCGTCACCTGTGCAAAGGTGACACTAAGAACGTCCGTCTCTGAGGATTATTGTGTGGCCAAATGAGACAATGCCTGTGGAGCAAAACCAGAGCTGGCCCGGAACATGACAGACACTCAACACAAGGAATTTGCTTTCCAGAAGCAAGCACGATTCAGGTTCCTTATGCTTTTAAAACTACTATATTTTTGAGTTAGCTAACGATATTCGGTCAAATTAAATATAGTACACTGCGTGACCCAGTAATCCCACTCCAAGTATCTATGCCAGAGAAGTCCTCACACTGGACCATAAGTGCAGTATAAAGGGAGATTTCTCAAAGCGTCGTTTGGAAGTGGTGGGGAGTAAGAAGCCACCCGGGGCCCGTCTGGGGGAACCGAGAAACACAACCAACAGTAACAGAAGCAACGCGCAGGTGTGCACAGCCACACGCCGCAGCCTCGATGTGATGCTGAGAAAAGCCCAGAACGAGGGCCCCAGCAGCACGCCACGTGAGCAAACTGGAAATGCACACAACGGTGCGACCTATTCTGGGAGGAAACATACAAATTTTCAGATCCGTGCCAGAGCCGCTGGAGCAGCTGGTGGTGGCAGAGCAGAGAACAGGCGGCTGGTGGGGCGAGAGAGGATACATACAGGGCTGCAGAGTGGCCAGCGGGGACAGTGTGGCAGGAGCTGGCAAACAGCATCACTCGCTTTGTTGTACCTGAGGTCTGAAGAGGAAAAGCGAAAAGGAGAGACAGAGCCTTTTCTGGCCCACACCTGTACTCCCAGGACTTCCCTCCGTGGGGCCCAAAGACCCGGGCAGCATCTTGGGTTCTGCCCTGAAAAAGTTCCCAAGTCTGATAATTGCAGATGCCAAGACTGAGCTGAGGAATTCCACCTTGTGACTCAGGCCGCTCTCAGATACTTCATGTTCCAGTCTTCGCTGGGGCTCCCCAGCGTGCAGCCCTGGACGAGCTCGGGATCGCTGGGCTGACAGACGGCACGCACACTGCCACTCGCTTGTGGTCAACAAGTGAGTGCCCTCACCATGCCCCAAATCTTTCCACAGTCTGTCCTATCTGTGATGGTCACTGGGGGTCTGGGTGACCTGAGAGACCCTCAGAGATCTTAGCAGCAGCAGTGGCATCATCACGTGGGACCATCTCTGACTGTCATGACTGCAGCCTCTACAATCAGTGCAAATCCTCCACTGCTGATGGCACAGGCTGACATGGCTCAGCAGGCACAAGAGCGTAACGGGGACGGAATGTTAATGCCAGCCGACGTGCGCGGAACGCCAGGAACTGAATGGAGGCGCTTGCGAATATTATGTCTAACCCCAGCAACGCTGCCTAGATGAGGCTCAAAGAAGATAAGGACCAAGTGCCTTCCACTCTGCTCAGCCAGCATCACGTCCCCGAGGAGGTTTCCTCTGGCTTGGACGTGTCTGGAGGAAGAGGTGGCCTTCAGAGCCAGCCAAGGAAGAGAAGGTGGAGAGGCATTTGCACCCCTCCCTGGAGCAAGTGCAGAGAAAGACCAGGAGCAAAGCAAACGCCCAAAGCCCATCCCACACTGCAGTGGCCTGGGGTGGCAAACTCCACACCTCAGGGGCCGGTGCCGGCAATTCCTGCTTTTAAAGGGAAGCTGCAAATCTGGATTGTTAGGTAAGAATCTCTTAATTCTCAAATTGGTTGGTAGCTAATTCAAATGCTTGACTATCAATGGCACAGACTAAGCAAGGTGTATCTTCAAGCCATCCAGAAACAACAGGAAAAAAATCAATAGGTCATCAAAAACAGGGCTGCGCAAGATTGTTTCCACCCCGCTGTGACAGCCCATCCAGCCGTGCTACTGAGAGGTGGCACCCCTCCACACCTCTGCAGGCCAAGCACGTGTCTACAGGAACCGTCCAGACGCCCTGGGAAGGGGTGGAGGGCTCGGCCTCCAGCGCAGGGCTGGGGCTGTATGACAGTGCCACTCCTCTGGAATCCTGTCTGCGACTGCAACTGCTAGGGACAGAACACCCACCGCAGCCACCGGGGCTAGACCGTCCAGCGATGGCATTCTAGCAAATCTTCAAACACATTCTTCTCAAGGAGGTGCTGGCATCTCCATTTTACAGATAAGGACTCAGACTCAGAGAGACGAAGTTACTTGCCCACAGTCACGTTAACCATTGCCAGAGCTGGGGTTTGGACCCAGGTCCACCCGCCTTCCAGGCCCAGAGGCTCTGCTGTCCCTCACTGTGCCTTTCCTTACACAGGGGACTTTGCAAAAACTCCGTTCAATCAAAAGCCCTTGACTGGGCCTCGGCCATCTGCCTGGTGCCAGGCTGGGGACGGGTGGGATGTGACAGGCAGAGGACAGAAGCCTTACCTCTTGGGACGTTTGAGTTTACGAGTTTAATGCAAACCAAACGGATAAGATGAAGTGGGGAGGAAAAAGGGTCATTTTAAAGTTCTACTTGGGAGCATTAGTTACCCCAGACAGCGTCTGTGGAGTTTTCCCATAAGAAGCAAAGTAACAATTAAATCAGATTCAAATAAGGAGCCATTCTAGCTGGAGTGAAGAAATGTCCCAACTCAGCGTCTTGGCTTCTCTATCTGTGCAACGAGAGGGTGGGGCCGTCACCATCCATTTATCCCCCAGCGTGAGGTGCCAGGCACGGTGCTAGGAGCTGGGACACAGCGGTGCGTGAGGCGACAGGGCGGAAAGCTGGTGCTCACGGAGCGTCTATACACCCTGCTCCATCTCCAGCGCCCTCGGCAGTGAGGGTGGGGGCACTGGACTAATCTGGCCGACAGGCAGACAGCAGAGGTGGGGGGACCCAGGTCCAGCGGGGGCGTCCCTCTCCTGTCTCCCTGCGGGTGCTGCAGATGTCTGGGGCCATGACACCCCCCCTTCTCTCAATGCTCCTGTGAAGCGTGCTCCACACATCCCCCTTCTCCTCACAGGACCTGCTGGCAGCGGGAGGACAGGGATGGCCAACTCCATGGCACAGGTGGGGCCACTGAGGCACAGACCTGCCTGGAAGGCTAGAACTGAACCAAGGCCCCGAGACCTCAGAGTCCCTGAGAGCCAAAAGGGACTTCTGAGCTCAGGGAGTTCAGGGGTCCCCAGAACCCTGGGATGGGGGCTGCATCCGGGAGATATAGGGAGGCCCTAATTTGACAACCGGCTCCTCTTTTATCTGTTTAAAGTATTGGGGAAAACAATGTCGGTGGTTTAACAGCTGCCATTTACTAAGTGCTTACTTAGTGCTGGGCTTGGTTTTAAACGCTTTTCATATACTGTCCCAGTAACTATTAAAAGTAATTAATAATTTAAAACACTATAACTAAACCCATTTTACAGATGAGGAAATAGAGACACCAAGCTGGAATACTTGTCCAAGGTCAAATATCCATCGAGCAGTGGGAACCAAGTCAAAGCCTGGCCCATCTGACTTCAGAAGCCACCTATTTAACCACGCTGTCCTGATCCCACGGAATCCACCTATCTAACCACGCTGTCCTGATCCCACGGAATCCACCTATCTAACCACACTGTCCTGATCCCACGGAATCCACCTATTTAACCACGCTGCCCTGATCCCACGGAATCCACCTATTTAACCACACTGTCCTGATCCCACGGAATCCACCTATCTAACCACGCTGTCCTGATCCCACGGAATCCACCTATCTAACCACGCTGCCCTGATCCCACGTAATCCACCTATTTAACCACACTGTCCTGATCCCACGGAATCCACCTATCTAACCACGCTGTCCTGATCCCACGGAATCCACCTATCTAACCACACTGCCCTGATCTCACGTAATCCACCTATCTAACCACACTGTCCTGATCCCACGGAATCCACCTATCTAACCACACTGCCCTGATCTCACGTAATCCACCTATCTAACCACACTGCCCTGATCCCACGGAATCCACCTATTTAACCACACTGCCCTGATCCCACGGAATCCACCTATCTAACCACGCTGCCCTGATCCCACGGAATCCACCTATCTAACCACGCTGCCCTGATCTCACGTAATCCACCTATTTAACCACACTGCCCTGATCCCACGTAATCCACCTATTTAACCACACTGCCCTGATCCCACGGAATCCACCTATCTAACCACACTGCCCTGATCCCACGGAATCCACCTATCTAACCACACTGCCCTGATCTCACGTAATCCACCTATTTAACCACGCTGTCCTGATCCCACGGAATCCACCTATCTAACCACACTGTCCTGATCCCATGCGGGTGCCACCGCCACAATTACATAAGTAAAACAAAATCAAAAAGTGATCCCTACTCCAAGTCTTACAGAGAGGAACCTGAAGGCCAGCGTGGCTGTTTCCTCCAATCCCCAGCCTGGAGTCCTTCCCACGTCACACCGAACGTGGCTGCTGAGGCAGCTGGCATCCAAGGAGCCATTCTCCGAAAAGAACTTTTATTTCTTGGCAGCAGGCAAGTATGGTACAAATAAACTTAAGAAAGTCCAACCCATTAATGAAAATAGGGACGTGGCACCTGTAACATTCTCGGTGTATTCACTGCAGCCCAGGAGCCGCTGCCAGGGCAGGTGGCAGGGGCACCAGCTGACACCCAACGCACGCTCCCCTTCCTGGGGGCAGAGTCACTGGCGAGCAGTGGCCCGGCCAGCGGCTACACGTCCTGGGCCCTGCCGCATCTAGGTGAGGCCGGGGACTCGTTCTTGCCAATAAACCGTAAGAAGAAGTAATGCTTCACTTCTGGCTTTCTGTGTTGTCTGCAACTGTTTTCACACCACAACAAAATTCCGTAGTCGTGACTGAGCCCATATGGCCTTCAAAGCTGAAAATATACTATGTGGCCCTTTCCGGAAAAAGCTGGTTGGCCTCTGCCCTAGGGGATGTGAAGGCTCAGAATGGAAAGGCCTTGGATCTTTGCACAAGCTACTTACTGACCACAAACACCTGGACAATAACTTCAACAAGAAACAGAGAGTCTGGGGTCTAACTCTGTTACAGCAGCCGGCTCTGTGCCGCCAATACACGTGGAAAATAGAATAGGGGGCTGTCCATTCTGCACCAGTCACCAATGGTCCAGACTGGGGGCCGTGGGGCTGGCACATAAATGGCAGCTTGGGACAGGAGCAAAGATTCTCTTCCTCTGACTGCACGTAGCAGCTCACGTTTGTTGAGGGCTCGCTCAGTGCCAGGCACGGTGCTGAATGCTTTGACGTGGTGGAAAAGAGCCCAGCTGGGCAGTCAGACCACCTGTGTTAGAGTCCTGGCTCCACCACTTGCTAGGTCTGTGCATCATTTCAGTTTTATCATCTCTGAAAGAGGGATCATAGTAGTTGCAGCGGCTGACACAGGTAAGCACTTAGTTGATGTTAGCTATCACCATCATCTTTGTCGGGCCATTTCATTCTTACAATAACCTATGGCTTCGGCACGGTAATTATTCCCACTAGCAGATAAGCACATAAGACATGGTCTTCGCTCTGAAGTTCACAGCCGTGCAGAGCAGTGAATGCAAAACTGAGTGATGGTTAGAGCACAGTGAGATGCGGGCTGCGTTAAGGATGGGCCTCAGGAAAGGGATGTGAGGGAGGAGAGGGTTCAGCTGGACTTGGTGGGTCGGGTGGGGGGAAGTGTGGTTAGAATAACCTTCCCAGGCCTGGCAGGGAGAGCCACCTACCGCCATTTGCTGACCACAGGCAATGCTCTTGCACCTGTCTTTTCTTAAACCCCTCATGTTCTGCCTTTGCTGAGCTTAAGATTCCAAGAAATCACCTCTCTAGATAAAATGCCAGGGAGCTCAGTGATTTCTTTCATCTTTCATTTCTTTGTTTTTAGGGTAATCAGATGGACAATACCTTTTTCAATGCTGACTCTATTTCCTCCTTATCACTTTAGAAACCTTTACTGAAGCTTCAATTATAAGAGTTTTTATAAGTTATTATAAGATAACTTTTCTTCTTTCTAACTTTTGCCTGTTGAGCACCCAGCCCCTCTATGCCTCTGTTAGGAGCACTATAACGACCCCTTCAAAGATCTCCCATTTCCCATTTTCAGTCTGCGTAGCTGGGGAAGGGCCACCCCCCCCCCCAGTTGCAGGGGGCAGGCACACGAGTCAGGACCAGACTTCAGGGTGCTCCATCTCCCTGGCCACTGGGATTAGCTCAAGAACGGGCACATGAACAGAAGTAGTGTGAAACTTGTATGCTGAAAAACTACAAAATATTGTTCAAAGAAATTTAAAAAGACCTAAGTAAATGGAAAAATGCCATGCTTAAGGATGGGAAGACAATATTACTAAGATGACAATACTTCTCAAATTGATTTGCATGCAGATTGCAGCTGTTTATCAAAATCTTAGTTATCGTCTTTGCAAAATTGACAAATTAATCCTAAAATTCATATGAAAATTTAAGAAATCCAGAGAAAGCAAATTAATCTTGAAAAAGAAGCACGAAGTTGGAGGACTAACAATTCTAAAACGTAACACATATATTGCTGTATACAAAGCTACAGCAATCAAAAAACTATGTAAGATGACAGATATGTTAATCTGCTTCACTGTAAGAACCATTTTACTATCTATATATATCCCATAAAATCATGTTGTAAACCTCAAATATATATAATAAAATTTATTTTTTTAAAAAGATAGTATGGAATTGGAAATAAGGATACTTAGATCAATGAAAAATAATTAAAAGTCTAGAAATAAACCCTCACATTCATGGTCAACTGATTTTCCACAAGGATGCCAAGATGACTCAATGGGGAAAGAATGGCCTTTTCAACAAACAGGACTAAAATAAGTAGATCCGCATGCAAAATAATGATGTTTGGGCATCTTCCTTCTACCATGCACAAAAACTACCTCCAAATGAATCACAGAACTGAAGGTAAGAGTTAAAACTATGAAACTGTTAGAAGAAAACAGGAATAAATCTTTGTGACCCCTGGGTTAGGTAAAGCTTTCTTAGATATGACAGCAAAAAAAGCACAAGCAACAAAACAAAATATACAGTGGAATTCATCAATATTAAAAACAACGAAAAGACAAATAACCCAATTTAAAAATGAGAAAAGATCTGAACAGACATTTCTCTCACAGGCCAAAGAGCACATAGAAAGAAGTACGACGTCATTAGTCCCCAGGGAGGCACAACTGACACACAAAGTGATACCACTTCACATCCACTAGGGTGGCTAGGAGCAAAAAGATGATAATAAGTGTTGGCAAGAACGTGGAGAAATTAGAACGCTCGCACATTCCTGGTTTCCGTAAAGTGATACAGTGAGTTTGGAAAACAGTTTGACAGCTCCTCAAAATGTTAAACACAGTTACCGTATGCTGTGGCCCAAATGTTTGTGTGTCCCCCCCCCAAATTCATATGTCAACCCCCAAGGTGACGGTAGTGGGAGGGACGGTCTTTGGGAAGTGATGTAGTCATGTGGGTAGCACGCTCATGAATGGGATCGGTGCCCTTAGAAAAGAAGCCCCAGAGAGCTAGCTGGCCACTTCCACTGCAGGAGGACAGGGCTGTAAGGCACCGTCTACGGACTAGGAAACCAGCCCTCACCAGACACCCAATATTGCCAGCACCTTGATCTTGGACTTCCCAGCCTCCAGAAAAGTGAGAAATGAATTTCCGTTGTTCATAAGCCACCCAGTATTTTGTTATAGCAGCCTGAATAGACTAAGACACCATGTGACCTGGCAATTCCCAACCTTGAGAGAATGAAATGAAATGGGGGGAAAAAAAGGAAAACATATGTCCATCCAAAAACATTCATAGGATTGTTCATAAAAACCAAACAGTGGAAATAGTACAAATCTCTCCCATCCAAGTACTAACCAGGCCTGACCCTGCTTAGCCACTGAGATCAGATAAGATTGGCCATGTTCAGGGTGGTATAGCCACAGACATCTCAAACGCCTATCAAATGATGAATGGATAAGCAAAATATGGCATACCCATACAAAGGAATATTATTTGATGTTAAAAAGGAAGAATAGTAACTTCCACATCTGCAAGAATATGTTCCCAGACTGCGGGTACATGCCTGAAAGCACAGATAGCACCAAACTTTATACATACTATGTTTTTTTTACACATTCCCTATACTTATGATAAACTTTAATTTACAAATTAGGCACAGTAAGAGATTAACAGCAAAAACTAACAATAAAAAAGAACAATTATAATACACTGTAATAAAAGTTGTATGACTGTGGTCGATTTCTCTCAACATGTCCTATTAAACTGTACCATAACAGAAACCATAGACAACAGAACCAGGGCCAAGGGAGCCACTGTACTAATACAAGCTGCGACACAAATGAACCTTGAAAACATCATCCTTCTGTGAATCACAAAAAGACTTCGAAGTGTATGATTCAATTTATATAAAATTTTTAGAATAGGCCAACCTATAGATACAAAAAGTGCATTAGTGATTGCCTAGGGCTGGTGTTAGGGAGAAATGGGGAGTGACTGCTAAGAGGTGCAGTTTCTTTCTGGGGTGATGAAAATGTTCTAAAATTGGTTGTGGTGATGGTTGCAAGATTCTGTGAATATATTAAAAAACTGCTGAATGTTATATTTTAAAAGGGTGAATTATCTGGTATGTGAATCCTATCTCAAGTATTAAAAAGGAATGAAGTTCTGATATGTGCTGTGATATCAATGAACCCTGAAAATAGCATGCTAAGAAGCCAGGCACGAAAGACTACATACTGTATTATTCTATTTTTTTTTTTTTTTTTTTTTTTTTTTTGAGACAGAGTCTCGCTTTGTTGCCTAGGCTAGAATGAGTGCCGTGGCGTCAGCCTAGCTCACAGCAACCTCAAACTCCTGGGCTCAAGCGATCCTTCTGTCTCAGCCTCCCAAGTAGCTGGGACTACAGGCATGTGCCACCATGCCCGGCTAATTTTTTCTATATATATTAGTTGGCCAATTAGTTTCTTTCTATTTATAGTAGAGACGGGGTCTCGCTCTTGCTCAGGCTGGTTTCGAACTCCCGACCTCGAGCGATCCGCCCGCCTCAGCCTCCCAGAGAGCTAGGATTACAGGCGTGAGCCACCGCGCCCGGCCTGTATTATTCTATTGACATGAAATGTTCAGAATGGGTAAATCGATGGAGACCAGAAGTGGATTAGTGGTTGCCGGGGGTGAGGGTGGAGGGTTTGGTGGAAAGTGATAACTGCCAAGTGGTTCAGGGATTCTTTTGGGGGTGATGGAAATGTTCTAGAATTGATAGTGGTGGTGGCTGTACAACTCCACACTAAAAGCCAAGTAACTGTATATTTTAAATGGTTAGAGTGTGTGGTATGTGAATTACATCTCGATAAAGCTGTTTAAAAAACAAAAAATGGGCACACGACCCAGGCAGAACAATGAAATCAATCCCAGACTTCTGCTGGAACCACGGGGAAGGAGCAGCTCCTTCTGCTGGGGGTGCTATGAGCAGGACGCCAGCCTGGCCTGCCAGGGGCTCGTCTTGAGGAAAGCCCGAGAATGAAGCCAGCGCAGAGGAAAGTGAGGGAGAGAGGAAGGGAGGGAGGGAAAGACCAAGTTCTGATGAAATCCTGCCACCCCTGCTCTTTTCACATAAATCAACCTCCTCTCATGCCTTTGCCTATTGGGGAGGATTTTTGCTCAGCTCCTCGGCGAAATTTTGATTCCTCCTGGGCATCCTCCAATCACTGTTCCCATCACAGACCCTCCTTTCCTGGGCTTCCCACCCTGGGCCCCACCTGGCCCCCACACCCCGACTCTCCCAAGGCACGGGCCCAT
The DNA here is from genome assembly GCF_040939455.1 of Microcebus murinus. Classification (NCBI taxonomy): domain Eukaryota; kingdom Metazoa; phylum Chordata; class Mammalia; order Primates; family Cheirogaleidae; genus Microcebus; species Microcebus murinus. The sequence continues at coordinate 9,890,967 of NC_134122.1, read as the reverse complement.
CTCAACAGCCTCTCCTCCCTCTCACCGGGCAGCCATGCAGTGGCATCTCCTTTCAGCCAAAAACACTCCCCCACCTGGGCTGCACCTGGAGCGGGGCTCAGTAACTCAGCTGCTTAAAAATAAACACGGGTTGTGTTATTTCCACCAAGTTCTTCCCACCCTATTAATTATTTATCCAGCACCTGCTTCACAAAAAGGAATTTGGCAGGGAAGGAGCAGGGAGAAGAGCCTGGAAGGAGTGAGGCGGCTCAGAACAGCAGTGGTGGGTGGTGGCACTCGGCAGGACAGAGCCACAGGGTGTAGGATCGGGGTGGGGGGAATGGCAGAGTCCTCTCTGTGGCCATGGTGACACCCATCAGCACTGGTCAGAATGACATTTTAAAACTCATGACACAGGATACATAGGGAAGAAAAGCACTTACATTTAAACGCGGTTATCAGAACTGCAATGTAGCAGTGCGAGGACTTCCTGGCTGATGCATTAAATGACAAGATCTAGCGGCAGGCCTAATCGCTACTGTAATTTCAGAGTAGTGACCTTTAACGATATTTGGAGACATCTGCAGCAACTGTACTGTGATACAAAAACACATGCGTGTGGTTGATTTCCATTGGCGGCAAAGTCGCAGATACCGCTACTATTATTGGCGTGTTGCCCAAGTTCACACTTGAAGTCCTTGTGTCAGGTGGAGGGTAGTGACAATAAAGGCATAATTCCTCTTCACGGATCACGTGAATTTCATCCTCAGACCCCAGGACGGGAAGCCCCAGGCTAGAAGGTCAGGCCGAGCTCCTGAGCTGGCCACTCCGAGCCTCAGGTTCCCTACCTGTAAACCAGGGCTGGGGACTGTGTGCCCTGCCTAGTGTGGGGACGTGATGACAGTCAGGAGCCGGGAGATGGCATTAAAAGGGCTCTGGGTCAGGAAATCCCAAATGCTACCTCGGCCTAGCAACCACCACCACAACAGTCCCTGAGCACCCTCTGTGGGCCAGGCCACGATCTAATGTTCCCTGCATCACCTCACTTCATTCTCGCAGCAAACTTAGGAGGACACCATGGCACAGCGAGGTGACATGCTGGTCTACACTGGCATCAGGATCCAAACCCAAGGACACTGACCTAGGACTCTCCTCTGCTGCCTCTTGCTGCCACCACTGGTGGCCCCAAGAGAGCTAAATGCTGGGAGGGAGTGAAGAGAAGCTGAGCCAGACTTTATTTTGAGCCGGAGCCTCAGTCACAAACCTCGCACATCCGAACGGAGCACGTCATCGCCTGCCGGGCTCGGAGGGGGTCCCAAGCCTGGCCACAAAGCAGAGCCTCAGTTTTCACCAAGAACTAGAATTACTCCATTTCCAAGACAGGAAAAGCCACACAAGTCACAAAGAGAGGGAGCGCATGGCCCCATATCTAGCGTGCACCTGGCCGGCTCTGCCTGGACACTCCGTCGTGTTGCGTCCTGGCTAACGACGGCACACCCTCCATGTGTCAGTGTACAGGTCCCTGCCTGGACCCTTGACTAAAGAGCGTCCCCTCTGTCACGGCTCCCCGCACCATCCCTACACAACAACTTGGCACCACCTGGAAGTATCTTTCTTTATGAGTTTGCTTGTTGAACGTCTGCCCTAGCTAGGCTGAAAGTTCTAGGAGGGCAGGTACCACACGTATTTCTTCACCACTGTCTTGAACACAACTGTTGCGCGAATCTGAATGAAGAGCACACAGGAAGAAAAGGAAGCAGCAAGCGGCTGGGCCCTGCCTGCTTCTGGAAACTTCCAGTTTCAGCCTGGGAGGGTGAGACAAGACACAGGCACATCCTGATGTGCCAACATAACACGTGACTCTGCCACAGCAGGTGTGGCTCGGAGCCTGACAATCTGACAGCTGAGCAATCTTTTTCCTTAGACAGGAGCAAGGTGAGACGGGCAGGAAGGACACAGGGAAGAGCCTGTTGGAACCAGACAGTGACCATAAAAATGACATGGAACGGTCTTCTCAAACTGTCACGTGTGCACAACTCATCTGGGGCCTGTTGAACATGCACACTCTGATTCAGGAGGTCTGGGTGGGGCCTCAGATTCCGCATGTCTAATAAGCTCTCAGGTGAGGCCGATGTCACTGGCCCACAGGCCACACTTTAGGTATCAAGGTCTTCAGAAAGAACAGGTAGGAGGTAGAATTCCAAAACCACTCTCTGAGGTACTTTTTTATATCACTCATCTCAAGCGACATTTTGGCTGGAAAGCCTGGCACCGCCTTGTGACCACATCTGCCACCACATTACTGGTTCTTCCACGCAAAGGCACGAGGTTGAGAGCAAATGGCCTGTGGAGGTTGCAGCGGAGAAGTGGAAGTCCCAGCCCTGGCTTTCTGAACACCTACACACCTCGCTGTGTAACCTGGAGCAAGTTACTTGCTCCCTCTGGGATCGGCTCTGTCCGCATTAGCCAAGGGACTTTCAGCAACGCAGCCTGCAGGGTTCCCCCCTGGAGGTTCTAATTCACTAGGTGTGGAGTGTGGCCTGCTCATCTGACTTTGTTAAATCCCCGGTGATCCGGGCACGCGCCTAGAGTGAACACCGTCAGAGGAAGGCAAGCGGTGGTGGAACTGTCCTTGGTGCTGACCGGTGGTGAGCGAAGTGGCCTAAATACAGACTGAGGGAGGATCCTCGGGAGGCAATGATTTACCACTTTGTTTGAGAACCTGGGAAAGATGCAGCCGTCTTTTACCCAGCTTGGGTGCTGGCATTACTGGCACACCCATCAGCCACCCGGAGCACAGAAGTGCAGCCTACCACACCGGAGAAAACAGTTGTGTTCAATTATTTCCAAAGTCGATGCCTTTGAGGCATCTGCAAGAGTCTCCCAAGCAGTGGGCAAGGCATGATCTACAGCTCTCCAGACCTGTCTGCACACAATGGTATCACTGAGGGAAATGCTCCACGTAGCAAGACCATTTTTCATCTGCTGCTCCAGTTTGAAGAATGTCTGTGCGAAACTTGAGTTTGTGCTTTCTTCCGGGATTTCCCACGGTAGGAAGTGGGAATGAACACAGGGCGAGGGGAGGGCGGAAATGAGAATTAAGCAGAATGCCAGGTCTGCCTGGCTGGCTCATCTTTCTAGTTTCCCAAAAAGATTTATGCGCTTGTCCAAAACCAACTATGGCTCCATTACTCGGCATGTAAAGCCGCTGCTGATATCAAGTAGTGGAAGGTCGAGCCCAAACAACAGCTTCTGAAACTCTACCACCTCTCTACTTGCACCCTTCTCTGTCAAGGGGAGCTAAACAATTTTGCCCTGGTTAGCAACTGTAGGCAAATACATTTAAAAAAAAAATTGTAAGTAAAAATTCTATGCTGTTCGGTTTATAACTTAAACCTCCTATGGACTGGGTCACCCTTCCAAGGACAGATCTAGAGTCAAATCTCTTGTTGAATGGATGAATAATGATGTTCCTCTTGATATGTTTGTAGCCCTCTGTGCATTTACTGGGCCACTCTCTCCTGCTACTGGTCATTGTCCACAGTGCTTCCCAAGTGAGTATTTTTTTTAAATGCAAAAAGCATTTTTTAAAACCATGCCACTTTTTTTTTCTTTTGCTTTCAGGATGAAAGTCCAAACTCCTTACCTAAGCATGCAAGGTAACTGGCCCTGCCTGGCTCTTCCGCCTCACCTGCTAATGCACACACACATGTACCTAGCTGCTAGTGGCACATGCCATTTACTCAGGAGGTATCGTGGGCCTGAGGAGGTCCATGAACTCTGCTTCCAGAAGTGCCATTTCCTCTGCCTGGAGTTCTCCTACACCTCACGCAACAGCTGAATCCTGCTTGTCCCTCAAGTTGGAATCCAATATCACCTCTGTTCTGAAGCTTCCCTGACCTCTCTCTCCCCCTTCTACTCCAGGGTTGGCTCCCTTGTTTTTCTTACTCACTACCCATGTCCCTTTCTCCTGGTGACAGTTGCTTTCCTCAGGGAAGCAACCTTCTCCCACTCTCAGTCCATGGGACTTGGACAGGATTTACTCACTCACTCCTTTACCCAGGGGTGAGTACATGACCTGGCCAAACACAGCTGCTGTGACTGGTCCTGGGACAGACACAGAACTCAGCTGGAACGAGTGTCAGCACTGAGACTGAAACTACTAGGAAACAACTTGCTCTTTTCTGCCTGAGTTGCTTAGCTGATACAGTGAAAGCCTAGAGATGAGGGACCATCTTTGCTGTGAGAGGGGAGCCTGCCTGAGAAAATGCAGGCAGAGAAAGAAATAGGCACATGAACAACATGTAAGAATCTGAGCACACGAGAAAGAGACTGGCCAAGATACAGAGCTCTGGTGCTATCACTGAGCTCCTGGATCCAGCCATAACTGAAGTCATTCCTAATCCCTTCAGTTACACAAGCCAATAAATTCTCTTTTTAAGTTAAAAAGTAGTTTAATTTTGCTTGTGTCGCATGCAGTGACACCACCATCACCACCACCACCATGAAAGACAAGCCATGTGTCAGGCAGAATGTGGCCTGTGGGCTGCCAGCTGACAACCCCTGCACTGGGACTTTGTCATGCACTGTTTTAGCAGTCTCGCACTGGAGAGCACAGTCACCTACGAGTGAGTCTGACCGTCCGCAAGTTCCCATCTGCCAGGTCGGGCTCCATGTCCCCACGTCCATTAACTCCCCTCTCAAGAGTCCCTGAGGGCTCTGTACCCCCTCAAGCCTCGCCAGCACCTGCTGCAGATGTTCTGCAACGCCCTCTCACGGGTCTCCCTGCTGCACTGACGCCACCCAGCCGTCCTCCACAGGCAGTGACATCTCCGAAATACCAACTGGACCAATTGCCACTCTCCTGCTTAAAATAACTCACTGGTTCCTCCCCCGCCAGCACAGACAGACACACCATGTTTAGACAAATAAACAACTACATTTACAAAATGTGCTAACACCATAAAGGGAAAAACAAGGGACCAAGAAAGCACAGGATGGAGGGAGCTGACTTATTCTGCACAGCTGGGAGAGGATTCCCCGAGGAGGCAGAATTCAAGTTGAGACTTGACAGAGGAGAAAGATACGGCCACAGGAAGGGCAAGGGATGAGTTTTCTAGAAGGAACTATATGTGCAAAGGTCCTGAGGCAAGAAAGAGCTTGGGGACTGGGGATCCAGGAGGGAGACCCGCACTGTCACGTGAGGTGAGGCGGGGATGCTAATTCCTCGGCCACCAGGATGCAGAAGACTAAACTCTGAGAGCACAGGCGAAGTCCTGGCACCATGCCTGGCGTGTAGTTAGCACGCAATAAACGGCCACTTTTCTTGTTAATGTGGTGCCACTGAGGTAAGAGGAGCTTGTTTATTTCCTCATGGTAGGAACAGGGCTGCCCAGGCCACCAGGGAGAGCTAAAAGCAAGTATCAAAGTCTCCTTTGTGACACAAAACAGTTCCATTTTCAGGGGCTTATGAGGATCAGGCACTTAACTCGAAAAAGCTTCAAAGCTCATTACAAAAAAAGAACTTCACTTTCCCTCAGGAGGCAGAGGAGCTGAGGAACGAAATGAGGAGGAAGTTCCAAGGGGGTGGCGAGGCTTAACGTGGTGTGAAGTGGCCGAGGAGACTCACTCTCTGCAGGGCAGGTGAAGCCACGCCCTGCGCTTCCAAGCACACCCGAAGCTTGCTGGACGCAGCTTCCGAGAGGGGAGCTGTGAGTGGGGTTTACTCCGGGTCCGAGTTACCATCAGGGGCCTGATGGTCCTTCAAGAGCCAGGAACCCGGCCTCTCCTGACGCAAGGCGGAGTCTCTCAGTGTGTGGTGTCTGATGGGAAGTGGCTGCTCCCCCAGAAAACCAGTCCAGCGAGGAAAGCTGACGTTCGAGAAAGAGCGTGTGCACTGAGACACTGGGGGCAGGGGGCAGGCTCACAGTGGGGAGAGAGAGGCAGTGGGCTCTAGTCTGAACGGAGCCAGAGTTGCCACGTCAACAAGAGGACAGGAGTTCCATCTTCGTAAAGGAATGCAATGACAAAGAGTAACGTCCAGAAAAACATGCAAAGATCCTAGATACCAGTAAGATGAATACCCCGGTAGAAAAATGACCAGAGGATGCACAAAGGCAAGAAAGGGAGGAGGAAATTTGAATGACTAAAAATCGTTAATGGATCATCAACCTTATCTGCAACTGGGGACATGTGACTCAAAAAAAGCACAATGAGATACCGTTTTTTTCGCCCATCATGTTGGCAAAATAGAAATAAATTTTAAGTCAAACAATGCCGAGCGTAGTTGAGAATGTGGAACAACAGGAATTCTCATCCTCCTGGTTGGAAGGGAACAGTTGGTGCCGCCGATTGGAAAGCGATTTGGCAGGAGCTAGGCGAGCTGATGACACGGGTGCCCTGTGAGCCGGCAGCCTGGTTCACAGGCCACGGCCACGAGCAACTGAGTCTCAGACACGTCTACACAGCAATGTGTATACAATGCTCGCTGCAACAACACGGAAAGTTGTAAACAACCTAAGTGCACAGCAACGGGAGAATAAATAAACTGCAATGCTGAATAGCCCTACAATGGAGAAAGTGCAGCAGTTAAAAGTAACGAATCAAAACGCCAAACATCTAAATGAATAAATTGCAAAAATGTAACATTGGTGAAGAATACAAGTTGTGAAAGGACACAGAAAGAATGATATCATTCATGTGAAGCAGTAAAAAGAAAACTCTCTCGTGATCCTACGTACTAGAAGCATAAAACCGTGGACAGGAAGGACACGGGACAACTCCACGGAGCGGGCACCCTCTGGGAGGAGGGCGCCAAGAAGATCCGGCCGTGTTTACGACGTTCCACTTCTCTGCATATTAACGTTATCACGCCTGGATGGTGGTCCGCACATGCTCACTACATTTTCCTGTGCATTCTATTCTGGGGCACATTTGAAACATTCTGTCATAATTTTGCAGGAGCTTAGAAGCAAATATGACAAAATGGTGAACAGCTGTCAATTTCACGGGATGGGAGTATAGGTGCTTGATCTTATTCCGCATATTCTTTGTCCTTTCCTTTAAGAAACTGTCCCTGAGAAACTCTTCGGCAGCATCTACCCATGTGGAACACATGCAAACCCTGTGACTAGCAATTCTGTTCCCGAGTACAGACCCCACAGACCAGGGCTTAAGTCCATCAGAAGACACGCGCAAGAACGTTCATCACAACACTATTTGTACCGGAGCCACACTGGAAGCCACTCAAATATGCGTAACAGTAAAAGATAAACTGTGGACTGTTCATATCACGGAATACTACACAGCCATGAAGACCAGACCACTGCCACCTGCGACAACGCCCGTGAGTCTCACAGGTGTGACGGTGAGAAAAAGACTTCAGATGCAAAAGGGTGCGTGCTGCGTGATTTCCTGCATGCAAAGTTCCAAAACAGGCAGAAGTACTCCATGGTACCAGAAATCAGGACAGCGCCTCCCTCCCCCATGTTGAGGGCGTGACAGGAAGAGGCCTCTGTAGCTGTTAATGGTCTATTTCTTGGTCAGGGGCTGTTTGCACAGCTATGTTCAGTTGGTGAAAATCTATTAAACCGTACCCTAAGACTGGAGGTATGTTATACCTCAACTTAAAAACAAAAAAGAAAGCCCCCAAAACTCACCACCATAACAACAAGAATAGAAACGAAGAGGGGAGGAAGAGGAGAGAAAGGAAGAAGGAAGAATGAAGACGCACGTGCCCGAGTTGCCACAAATTACAAAGGAAAGGAAACCCAGGCAGCGCGGCTTCCCTGTAGAGCTATGTTTCAAGCTGGCATCTGCAGCCCCGCCAGGTGCCGTGTCAAGGAGCTAACTTGCGTTACCTTGCTCGCTCTTCACAAGGGCCCGTGCTGCCAGCGTCCTCACCCCCATGTGACAGCCGAGTGTCGCAGAGGCCAGGTGACCTGCCTGCGCTCACACAGCCAGCGTGGGCCCGGGCAGGCTCTGAACGGGCAGTGAGACCCGACAGCCCAAACCCAGCCTCTGCATCGCGTGGTTTCCAAAGACACACGTGGCCCATGGCACTGCAGAGACGGGCAGGAGAAAGGCGGCGGCTTCCTCTAGACATGAGGGTTCTGAACCCCAGGAAGGTGGTGTCGGGAAGTGACCAAGATGGCAGCAATCTAAGAGACTGAAAATGTTTTTTTCCAGCGTACCAAAGAGGAAGCAAGATTGCGACACACAGTTCTCAAATATTAATGGGAGTGCTGAAGGGAAAGGTAGCAATTATTCTCAATTATTCAAGAAGAGAATGAGAGCCGAGAAGTACCCTTCTAAGTTGTGATTTTAATCAGTTGTCCAAAAATGTGAGGAAGAAAAACAGATGGAACATGGGCTAAGTATATTCGACAGGCCTTTAGAGCTGGAGAGAGAGAGATTAAATAATGACATACAAATAACCTAACAGACCCAGAAATATTTTGGCCAACGTTTAATGCCCAGCAGAGAGTCTAGTGTCTTGTAATTCGTGTCAATTACAAAACCAGTGGGTTCACCCCAGAAAGAAGCCCTCAAACCAGCCTGGCACGAGGAAAGCGGGGGGCTGGCCAATTCTAGTTGGTTAACAGGGAAGGCCAGACCCCACGTGTGTCGAACAAACCCTCTCTGTCACCAAGAACAGTGGATGCGAAGTCTCTGTAGAACCTCCTGGCCGGTATCCTGTGAGCAGGTCCGACAGCACCACGTGAGAACTGAGCGTGCACCAACGACAATCAGCGGAAGTCAGGAAGAGGACCGCGGAGAGAGGAAATTGAAAACCCAACAGAATGGGTGCCATGTACCAGTTTCTGTGCAGCTTGAGCTCATCTGCTCACCAAACTCATCTGACTGCGCACCCACTACGAAGCTGGCACTGCGGCAGACCCTGAGACGACAGAGAATCGGTGGGGCCAGGCGCTGCCCTCTACCCCCACGGCGCACTGTTGGGGGTGGGGGGGCCAGAGAGCTGAAATCAGGCCACTGCGGCGTGCGGGAGCACGAGAAAGGAACCCAGAGGAGGGACAGCTCACGTCCTGGGGCCAGGGAAGGCTTCCTGGAGGAGACACGAAGGTGCCTGTGTAGGGTGAGACCTGCCAGGTCTGTGACCCAAGGCCACCAAGGGGACGCCCTTGCAGTCCACCTCTCCGCGAGCTGCCTGTAGGTGGTTTGTAGGGCGGGGACAGAACAACAAATACACTCTAGGTGCTGGCTCTGGACTCTTGGTTTATAAATAACCTTGGTTTTCTTTTTTATTGGATTTTAATTTGATATGATAGAGAAGTCCTCCCAAGAAAGCCCCACATATTACATCCCCACACCCATACACATGGCAGGCTGAGGCTCGTCAATGTCTCTCTCTTAAGATGATTTTTTCTGGCAAGATGACTTCAGCAACTGTTCTCCTGGAAAATATCTTAAGAGGCTTTTACTGTATTAAAGAGAAACACAAATGTGTGATGTGTAATGAGCCCAATTCCTCTCTTCCTCGCGATGGAAACATTAAGTACCAGGACTATTTAGACAGCGGCTGGCGGAGTGTCAAATGAGGCACAAGCTTGAGTTTATGGCTTCACTCATTTGGAGCTGCTTTTCTCCCCCAGATTTCCCTCTGGAAAACTTGCAGGGCTGGGGGATGGCATCTGAGCTCCCCAAGTCTCTGCAGCGAGCAGGTGGGGGTGGATCATGGTCATCTGGATTGCCTGGACGTGAGGGGCTTTCTGGCGGCACCCTCCCTAAGATTGTGCAGCTCCACACAGAAACCTGCAGTTGCTGACTTTCTGCACCACCAGCTCCTAGATCCGGGCCTGGACTAGCGGAGCTTCCCCACGAGGAGGCAGGGCGGTGCGGTGGCGTCGGGAGAGTGTGGCTCGGTCCCTGGCTTTGGCACTTACAAGCTATGGGACCTCGGGTGGCAACCTTATTGCCCCTGGGTTCCTTGTTGATGAGACATTTTATATGACAAGAAACGCACGATGAGAAGATGAACAGAAAGCCCCCGAGTGCACGACGAGCCTGGCATAGGATGGCTGGTGTTATTCTACACAGAAGTGCAGGGTGCGAGGGTTCTAGAGGGGCCGGCTGTGTTGGTTTGGGCCCCTGCACAGGCTCGGAGTCCCAGCATCGCAGTGAAGAGAACGCGCTTACGTGTCTGCTGGCCCCATCTCCCCACCAGCCCCTGTGCCCCTTTATTTAGCAAACCAGGACACAGCACTCACTCACCATGTGCCAGACGGTGCTCTAGCACCTCACAAATGTTACCCCCTGCAATCCTAATGAAAACAACACCAGAAGTGCTGTGACTATTCCTGGTACACAGAAGGGGAAACTGGCACAGAAAGGTCAAATACCATGCCCAAGGCCACACAGCTAATAAAGCCGTGGGAATCTTTCTTCTTTCTTTATTTCCCTTGACTCTCAGTGCCTGTTACAGCCCCTTACAGAGCTGGCAAAGTCCTGAGGAATGAATAAATGTATGACTGAATGAATTAATGAGTGACTACCTCCCCATACGTTTAGGGTTGCCAAGAAAGTTCACGTAGACCTGCCGGCGAACCATGGGCAGCACCCCTAGCTCTTCCAATGGCCCCTGGTGCGAGTGGGGTGGTGGCCGGCGGCAGGGGTGGGGGGCGGTGTAGGACAGAGGTAACCAAATCTGGCTGCTCTCGCGACCTGCTCTCCACAGCACAGAGGAGGTGCTAGGTGTCTACTCACTCCCACCTCCATGCCGGCCATTCCCCCCCTGGGGGGGGGGGGCTGCACTTCAAACGGCACTCGGCACTCGGAGCAGCTTTCCACAGCTCGGCAAGCACCAGCCGGTCCCCCACCACACACTGGTGCGTGTGTTTTTAACGAGGATGTTAATGCATAATTTCTCCAGCAACTTGAATTATCTGCGGCTCCAGGGAAAGCGATTCCTTGCCTTAATGTTAAAGGCACTTTCAGAGATCGAATCTATTATTCTAGGAGGGAATCGACAGTCCAGAAACATCATCAAAAACGCGACCTTTACCTAAGCCCTGGAGCGGGTGACGGCCAATGGACAGGGAGCTGGCCAGGCGGCTGCCTCGGACCCGCAGAGCGCCGGCTTTCCTGCCTCCCGAACCCTGCCTGGCTTCCCGCCCGTTCCGCAAAAAATATTCAGCCAAGAGCAGACTGAGAACAACCTCCCGAGTCTCCTTGAGAGTTCTTCTGCTCACTTTCGGAATTTGGATTTTTTGAATGTGTGCCAAGACCCAGCAAAGTGAAGTAGGAAATAAAAGTGAAACTCTTGCATTTAGTTTGTGCTCATTTATTCATTAACCGGGGCCGTGTATGTCTCGGCGTGTCAGATGCTGTTCTAGGGGCTGGGACAGAGCAGAGAGCAGAAGCAGACCCGGGCCCTGGTTCACGAGTTTCCACGCTGGGGCACAGAGACAGGTGACACTCAAGGACACAAAAAAGTCATTTCAATGAACGCAATGCGCTGGGAAGAAAATTACAGCAGAGGAACGAGGTGGACGGTGGCCCGAAGGCAGCAGGAATGGGCCAGGAGAGGCCTCTCTCCAAGGAGGGCGCGTCTGACCTGAGACCTGATGAATCGGAAGAGCCCTCCGTGCAGAGATTTGGGGATGGTCCTTCCAGGCCCAGGGGACAGCACCCTGAGGTGAGAACTGTGGGGATGTCTGAAGGCAGCAGAGCAGCTGGGTAGAGAGGGGAGGGTGGGCATGAGACAAGGTAGGGGAGGGAGGGTGGGGCGGCGACACCTCACAGGCCACAGTAAGGAATCCTCATCGTAAGTGCCAGGGCGCCACCACAGGGCTTTTATGTACAGTGGCACGATCTGCTTTCTGTCGCACAACCCTCACTCCAGCTGCAGTGTGGAAAACGGACTGTGGGAAGGCACGAGAGGAAAAGGGCGGCCAGGCAGGTGCCCACACCAGAGACGACAGTGGCTTGGGTTAGAGCAACCCAAGCCGGGACTCGGGGAAGCAGGTGAACTGCGATTATCCTTTGGAAGTAGAGCCCATAGGCCTTGCGTGCTGGCGGTGGATTGGTGGCACTGTGTTCTCTTATTATCTCAGTCCTGCTCAAAAATGTCATTCAACAGAAGTGCTACCCCAGGGAGGGCTGTTAGAGCTGGTCACTGACATTCCAGCTCCGCTCCAGGGCACACGGCAGGAGTGGGCTCCTTTGCGCCCGTGGCATTAGGCATGGCCATGTAACTAGCTCTGTCCAGTGAAATATGAGTGCATTGTCATGCATCACTCCCAGAAGGAAGCTCCAGGAGCCACCGCCTGATCGGCCTCTCTTCCCTGCTCCTGATGCCGCAATCACGACAACATGCATGGGGAGGGGGCATCCAGCAGCCTGGACCCCAACGCTGAGACGAGCAGAGCCCTAGCCAACTTACGATGAACACAGAACATGAGCCAAAAACACACCATTGTTGGTTTACGTCACCAAGAATTCTTACCTCAATTAACCAAGCCTATCCTGACTGATAAGAGCTTCACACCTGTGATATTCAAAAGTTAATGAATAACTTTAATACGTGTCTATGGTGGCTGGACTCAGCTACACAGGAACACATGGAGTGGTGGACTGACATTCGGGCCACTGTCTCACCACGATTTGGGCTCGATGTGGGACGCAAAGGCGTGGATACCCCCAGGGAGTGAATTTACAATTACACACACGCATGGCATATACAGGCAACGAATCCTTTGTAAAGACAAATGCTGGCCCACAAACTGTACAGCATGCTACCTTTATCAATTACAAAAGGTTCAAATTGGGGTTAAGGTCACATTTCAATTCTAAACCTATGATGGCCTTGTTGGGGGAAAATATATAGACTTTCAGGCTAGAAAGATACTCCTTTGACAAATGAGACAAAGCTAAGCTGTGTTTAATACTTCCTTGGATAATGTCCACGCCTATGGATTCTGGAGTGAGTCATTTAGCAGGTTCCAGGCTTAGAGTAGCAAGGTATACAAAATTAGATCAACCTAAAGACGTCTCATCTGGACGCATGCCTTGATGGTCCCAGTGGACAAGTCATCCCTGAAGTTTGTTGCTAGGTTCTTGGAGACTGCAACTTTAAAGGAAACGACATACTGTATGCTGCAGGAACTTAACTCTTGTTTCTATCCCTTAGCCTAAAGTAACATTGGTTTTATTACACAGTACATCATTTCACTTAAAGTCACAGTTATCAAGAATCTATGGACGATGTTAAATAAGGATCTACTGAACACAAGGCACTTCGCCACCTGAATTCCCTCGGTTTAGCCTTGTGCTAGAATAGCTTCCCCGTAGAGCAAGACGGCAGACAGGCCAAGTGCCCTGGAGAAGGTGTCATGGAAGGGCCAGTCAGGGTAATGCTTTCTGCACATGAGATTATCTTACGATGATACTGCATTAGCCCAGCAGAATTTTGTCTTACGATAACTTTAAGACATTCTGGAGGGGTCCTGAGGTTTGTATGATCCCACAAGCCCATCAGATTAAATCAGTATACAGTTTCCCCCACCTTTTCAAAAGAATTATTGTACTCCTTGTTATGAACAAGTGTAGAATTTCTAAGTCTTCCATGCATATAGCTTCAACTCCACTTTTCTTCAACAAAAAAATGAAGGACAGATTTATTCTGGGCCTTAGATAAACCTACCTTATGACTATTTAAAATTAAAATCCAGCAGAGCTTGATGTGCTCAGACTTCAATCTGATTTAAACAGAAATCTATGTACATGTAAACATAACCATCAGTAATAGCAGTTTTCCTTGTGGAATTCCCAAGTGCTGGGAGTGAGTTATGGAAACTTCTGTTCTGTTTTTCTACAATAAAGGTCAAAGGCAGTCCCAGCGAAGTGCCTCTTGAAGAGAGAAACTGGGGAATTCTCCCCACGTGGAATCTGCCACGTGGCTTTGCCAACTGGCTAGCCCGGTTCTCACACTTCTTCACGCATTAGCATCACCCTGAGAGTTTGTTAAACCCCAACTGCTGGGTCTCAGCCCTGGAGGTGCAAGTCAGTCAGTCTGGGATGAGCCCAGGAACGTGGATTTCTGCCCAGCTCCCAGCTGCTGCTGCTGGCCAAGGCCACGGTTTGGGTATGGTGGAGGGATCACTCTCAGTACGAAGCCCGATTTTTCGCACACCTGAGAGAGGCCGTGACTCTATCTCCTCCAACTGAGCTGTCCCTGCCAAGCCAGTGACCATGCACTGAATCTGTTGATGTGCCTCCGCCTCCTTGATTTTAAGCTGAGGTTCTCTAGCTCAGCTCCATATTGGAATCACCCAGAGAGCCGTTAAACCCATCCACACCCAGCCTCAGTCTACATTGGCTAGATCAGAAAGAGGGTGTGTGAGGTGGGGCAGGGCAGTCCTCGGTGGTTTGTGAAGCTCCCAGGTGATCCAAGTGCAGCCAAGACGTAGAACCGCTGCCATGAGCAAACACGAGGGTGACAACACGATGCCAGCTGCCAAAGCAGACAATTCCACAGGGCTCTGCGCCAGGCCCAGACACAGGCCAGTCTCCTGCGGTGCTGGCCACAGCCCCTTGCACAGTGACATGTAATAGGTGCCCAGTAAATGCCTGCTGAATGAATGACGAATGAATAGATGATGAATGAATGAATGAATGAATACTAATCAACCGCCAAGCTTATGGAGGGCTAGTGCCTCCCTTCTCAAGGGTACCTGGGTGAATACACAGAAGCAAATTAAGGCATCATAAAGCATTAAGCTTCATGAGGCAAGTAACCCTACAATAATAATAATAATAATAAAACTTCTCAGAAAGTTCTACTCCACAGTTATAAGTCTAAACCATGACTACCATGGATGAAAACTGGAAAAAACATTATGGTCCAGAACAGCAGTCAGCAAACGAATCCACAGGCCAAATCCAGCTGCCACCTCTTCTTAAAACCAAAATGTCATTGGATACACGGCCATGCCCATTTGTGCCCGTACTGTCTACGGTTGCTTCCGCACTATACCGGCAGAGCTGAGCATTTTCTGCTGAAATCATATACCCACAAAGCCAAAAATATTTACTCTCCGGCCCTTTACAGAAAAAGTTTTCCAGCTTCTGCCCTAGAGAAATAAGAGGACGCACAGAAAACCTAATGGCAATTATCTTTAAGTACTAGGATTGTGGGTGACTACTTCCTTTTTTCCCAACATCAGCCAGGTTTTCTTTAAGGAGCTTGTGCTGGTACCTTGTTTCCAATGGCCTTCTTGGGTGGGAAGTTGTAGGCCCTCACTTGAGGGTACTTGTTTTGTAACTTGTGGTGCAAACCCCTGAACTCTGTATACCGCCGATAGACGTTCCATTCGTCATCTTTTATCCGGATGTAGACCTGCCAAGAAAAGGAAAGAAAAAATGTAAACATCTTTTAAAACCCTCAGTTTAAGGGATGAGGATCCCAGCAAAGCGCCACCCGTCTCCAGTGACAAATGGCTATTGTAATTTGCAATCAGAGAATGCCAATATGCATCTTAAAAACCTCTTTAACATAGTGATAAAAACTCTCCAATGTGAGTGATAAATTCTGACTCTACATTTTTCATAACACACACGCAAGAGCCAGCTGCTTTCACTCCCTGGAAAGGGGAGTCCTGCTCTCACTCTCCCTCTGCTCTTCCCTGGTCTTCTATGTGAGCACCTCTTCTTCTGCTTAAAACTCTGCCTCTCCCCTATACACCCATCCACATGCCCAGTTCTGCACGGTTCACTTTTAAGGCCAGTGACTTCTAGATCTCTCTCTTTAGAGCCCTGATATGAACTGCAGACCAAGACTCGATTTCCCATAGCCACCTAAAACTCATCATGTCTAAACCTGAACCCAGATTTTCTCGCCTATCATGCTGAGTGCTAGCCCAGGCACTCCACGAGGCTCACCCGCCATTTCTCCCTGTGCTAATCTGCAAGGCAACTGGTATGACCATCCCCCTTTGCAGATGAAGGAAGACACCGGCTCAGAGAAGTCACCTCACTTGCCCAGGGGAGGTGAGGAGATAAAGGACCTAAACCCAGGGCTGCCTGCCACTAAGGCCTGGCGCTTTCTATCACAGTATGCCCTGCAGTGACCCAGGCTTCCTAAGGTGCCAGGAATCCCAAGCCAGCACTGTGGGCAGCTGAGCACAAGGGCCCCTGCTCAGTTCCTCTGAGGCCCACCTGCCCCTATGCTGGGCAGATCCTGTGTCCTCAGAATGGTCTCCTTGGTAGCAGATGTTCCAATTCCATCTTCTCATTTATGCCTCTCCCTTCAGATCTAATCTAATCTAGTGCCACGCTATTAAAATCACCCAGTATTACCTGAAAGGTTGCTCTTCAACAACAATGCTTTTAGCATCCCAAATTAGGAAACATTCCCTGCAAATTAAGTTGTCCTTGAATTATATACATTTAACCAAATCCTGGACTTAATTCACTGATGAATTCAAAGGGCTTATGCCCAGAACCGTTTTGTTTTGTTTTTTACTTTAAAAGGCTCTCCCCTCCAAATTAAGTTTGATTGGCCCCAATTTCTTCTGCTTGAGCCACAAAGACAATAATTCCCTGGAGGAATGAGCAGAGTCGACCTCTTGCAACAAAACCAAGTTCCTTTTAAAACAAGCAATAAAAAGCCACTTCGAGTCCAATCTCCTTGACTCAGCAAAAGAAAATTAAATAGGAGGAGGGTAATATCTGTAATCAAGAATCTGGGTGAACTCTCTCTTCTCCATTTTAAGAGGAAGTTCAAATCTTGAGATTTCTTTTCCACTGGAAAAAATTGCCCTAGTGATGCCTGTAATGACACTGGGGGGCAAAGACAGGATAACAGGGATGGGGGAGGCAGAAACCTCGGTCCATCAATGAACAGAATCCAGAGCAAACTCCTGTACAGACAGGGTCCCAGGGAAACGCTTCCATCTAGAAGATCAAGAACATCTGCCAGGGCATTCCCACAGGGCTCGCTCCTGCCCTGTACCACTCAGCACCACTCTCCCCTGCGCCGAGTGCTGGTCCCAGAGACCCCTCCACCTGCTTTCAGACTTCATCTAAACAGATCATGTGCTGTGTGCTCCATGTGTCTGGTTTCTTTCACACTGTACCACACCCATGAGATGCATCTGTGTTGCTGTGTACAGCACACACGTTCCTCTTCATTGCTGCCTAGTATTCCACTGCACAAATAAGCCACACTTTATTTACCTGTTCTGCTGGGATAGGCATTTAGGTTGTTTCCAGTTGGGGCTACTACGAATAAAGCAGCTATGGACATCCACGTGTGAGGCTTTGGCACTCACTTCTTTGGGGATCATAGACTTAAATGTGAAAGGGGAAAAATCATAAAGCTATTAGGAGAAACGTCACAGACTATCTTCATGAGTAGTCAAGGATTCTTACGTAGAACACAGAGCAGCACAAATGGGCCTTCTAGAAGCTGGAAATGTCCTATATCTCCCCCTAGGCAGCAGTTACACAGGTATATACAGAAGTACAAATAAATGGAATTACAAACTTTAAACTTATGCACCTGATCATGTTCATGTTAATCCTGAATTTAAAAACAAAGTTGCACCTTCACTATCCTCAGGACAGTGAGCTTCACCTCACTTATGTGCCAGGATGTCCATGCCAGGCCATGGGCAGGGCAGGAGCCGGTGCCGAAGGCTCTGTGGCCCAGTGTCCACGTGGACCCGTCACACTGTCAGACATCAGCGTTGAGAAGCAGCCCAGACACCCGACTGTGGCCTCAGGCAGACCCAGGTTCGAATTCCAGCCTCGCTTCTTGCTAGCCAAGTGACCCTGCCTAAGTCAGTTCACTTCTCAAGCCTCAATTCTCCATTTGGAAAATGAAGACAGTGCCGGTAGCTCCACGTCATGGAGAGCAGAACTGAGTGATTATGCACAGGGCTGTTTGTCTGCTGAAACATCTAACCACCAAGTGTTGGTATCCAGGGTAAAATTTATCTCAGACACACTCACACACACACACACACACACACAGGGGTAGAGAAGAAGGAGGGGTGGAAAGGGAGTTCAGGAAGACAGAGACAGAGAGAGAGAGAGATGAGAGAGAGACAAGAGAGAGAGGCGAGAGAGAGAGAGAGAGAGAGAGAGAGAGAGAGAGAGAGAGAGAGATTGAGATTGAGATTTAAAGGCTTCCTCTAAGTAGGGTAAAGTCTGAGATCTGGGGTAAGGGTTGCCAAGCACAGACACAGGCGATTTGTAGCCAAACGCACATGGGCTCTCGGGCACTCCTGCAAGGGCGGAATGGCCTAGGGAGAGGGCATCAGTCTGTGCAGGGGGAGAGGCCTGTGTTTGCACCTAGTTCTTCCCTTTTCTAGCTGTGACTCTGGGGAATGTCCCACCTTCAGAATTAGCCTCTCCGTCTGTAAAATGGGTGCAATGCCAGTATCGCTGGGTGGCTGTGGGACATTGCGCCTTGCCCTAAGCCTGGCAGGCAGTAGGCAGTGGCAGTTGTTAATACTGTCACCCCCATCACCTTCGTCATCGGCTGCCTTTGTGTACATGAACTTCGCTATTACAGAATTAGGAGTAATTATAGGATGTGCAATCACGAAATTAAAGCAGGTAATTACCATGCCTAATTAATTGTCAAATGCTAGGCAGGCGGAGAAACACAAACATAAAGCAGAGTCTGCGGATTGGGCAGTTAAGCATCCCCTGCGCTTCTGGAAAACTCAACAAAAACAGCAGAGTTCAGTAAGTGACCTTCTCGGGCGGGTTTTCAAGTGCTAAACAAAACCCGGGGAGCACTCCTCGGCCTCTGACTCAGAACGAGCTCGGAGCACCTCTCCGCCGGCTGCAGCCCGGCCCGGGCGTTCATCCAGCCCCTGTCACACAGCACCCAGGTTCCCGGACGAGAGTGCTATTTTAGGAGGAAGACCTCGTAGGAGGTGCTTGATGGACTCTGTAAACCTCTGCGAGGATCAGACCCCACAGAGAAACCTGCCGACAGGAACGCAGCAAGAGCTTGGAAACAAACGCTCGTCGACGCACCGCTGATTTGGAACCAGAACTGCGCTGCCCCTGCGTCCTGCAGCACAGGTGAAACGCCTCCCTCTCCATCTCCAAACGCAGGTAACTGCATAATTTACCCACGGTTCTGCGCCTCGGAATGAAACCCTATTTTTATGCACGTTGTAATACTCGAGAGTGAGAGTCAGTACGAACCATCTAACTTTCTTGGACTTACAGAAGAGGACGCACCATTTCACAACACTTGGTGTGCCAGATGCTTTGCATACCATGTTCGCAAAAGCCCTGTAACTACAGATGCCTTAAAACAGGGCCACGGAGCAACTGGAAAAGGTGCCCACTGAGACCCGGGAGCGAGTAGCAGAACTGGAACCGGGCCTTCAGTCGACCCACGCCCAACGCCCTCGCCGCACCGTCCCCACCTCGGAGAAAAACGAGTGCCGTGAGCTCCACAAAACTCTGGACTGTTAAATGCAAAGCCAGTCAGATGACGCGAGGATCACAGAGATTCTTTTAAAAATGGCTTTCGGTTCCTAATTCATTTTGCTTCCTTAACGGCCAGGGAACGAAATGATTTGTGCTTTGGTTCGCGGCCTGTGTTAATGGATCCCTAACAAAACTTTCCTTTTAATGAAATGGCTTCATGTGTTATTAACTGTGAGTGTCCTCCTCACTGCCAGAACAAAACGCCCGGATCACCGCATGACCATGCCGAAGGAGGGATATTATTGCAGCCAAATGCCGAGAATAAGATGAATAACTTAGCCAAAGAAAAACGACTTTTCAGTTCACTGGGTTATGTAAATGAGGCAGACGAGTAAAGGAGGAACCGCACTATTCACTAAGCATTCCCAGCCAATGCCACGCACCTGTGAGAGGAGGAGGCTATAGAACGCGGGTTTAGACGTGGCCCAGACCCAGCCAGTCTCTGTTCCACCTGGCACAGCGATGCTGTGATCAACAATGCAACTGACAAGCAGCCTCCACATCTCAGGAGAGACTCAAGGTGCATACGTTATGCTTACTCGACTCCAGCTCAAGTTCAAGCTCTACTGTCTCTGGACGTTTGACACCAAGCTCAAGGCTTTGAAAGCAGCATGGCCGGCAGGACCCAGAGACCAACCTTCCCACCAGATTGCCTGCTCTGCTTTACTGGTTTTTGGACTCCAGTCAGGTCCAAAGGGTCCTTCACCCTCACTGGGGGTTCCCGCCCCAGGGTCACCACCAGGTGGCCTCGTGTGTACCAAGCTCAGGGCTGGGCCTTGGGGACATCATGGAGAGCAAAGCCAGGCGTGATCCCTGCCCCTGGAGCTCAGCCAGGGAAGTTGGCTGACCTGATGCCAACAGTCACACACATGAACACACACTTACAAATGGAGCCGAGGGCTGTGGGAGAGGGACATGGGTCTCCCAGTGGCACTAGGCCTGGGAGTGGGGTTGGGTTAGCTCAGCAGGGACGTTTCATCTGGAACAAAAAGTAATGAGTCAGAGTGGACCAATGCCGGACAGGAACCAGCTCCGGGGCAGAGGGCAGGGTGTGTTTGGAGGGACCATGTGGCAGGGTGTGTGGAACGGAGGAGGCCGGGGCAGTGAGTGTAGGGAGGACAAGGACTATAGGAGGACGTTGGAGGTGGCCGGAGCTGGGTTTGGGACGTCAGAGGATAACAAAGGGGGTGGAGCCACAGGCCTTTGCCGTTGCTGTTCCCACTGCCTGGAACGCCCTTGCCCTGGACAGCCTCGATGCCTGTCCCCTCACTCCCTGAGGCTCTGGCTCAACCGTCACTGCGGTCCCCAGCACCGGCTACCATCTGGCATGCCAGGTAGACTTGCTGTTGTCTGCCTCCCTCAATAGCAGGATGAGCTCCATGAGGGCAGGGGGTCTGGTCGATTTTACTGAAAGGAAGTACAAAGGAAATACTTAATACATGTTCGGCAACGGGTGTGTAAAGGGAATGGAAGGAATGGATGGATGAGTGGACGGGTCAGAGGGGCACAGCCCGTCTGCCCACACGTCTGCGAGCGCTGCTGGGCAGGCCCTGACTGACAGGCCATGCCCTTCTTGGTCCCACGACAGCAGGACGTCGCCTGTGTGTCTATGCATGTACTTGATGGACGCGTGTCAAACACATGAACCAGGGCTGCTCAGAGCACGGGGCTGTCAGCTACAGCGCTTACGGATCTGGAGCGGGGGCAATCCGAGCTCAGATCCCTGCCCTTGTGCACAGCAGCTGTTTATACATAAACAGTACTGGAAGAAGAAGACAGATGCCAGTCTCTTAGAGAAGAGAGAGAAAAAAAATTTTTTTAAAACACTGTGGGCCCCAGGACATGGGCTTATTCTCTTTTACTTGCCACCACCCTGGTGGAGAGGGATTTGCCACTCTACCTTACAGAGCCAGGGCCATTGGTCCAGCACAGAGCCAGTGAGAAGGGGCGCGAAGACTGAAGCCCAGGCCTGGCCGACTCCCACCACTGTCCGCTGCCTCCTCCTCAAAACCCAGGGACGTCCGTGGAAAGGTGGGCACCCCTATTCCCGACTCACTGCATGTCTGACCCAGCACCCACCCTTTGGCTCTAAAACAAGGTCTGTGAGTAGATAAGCCACAAACAGAACCTCTCCCAACAAAGGATGAAGACGCAGATGGCCTCTCATAGAGGACTCACGGGACAGTTTCCACTTGATGTCACCCTGCTAAGTTAATGGCTCTTCCCATCCCGACTGCGGCATGGGACTGCAGGATGAAGTCATATTTCCTTTTAAATTCCCCATCCCAAGTCAGGGCAACAGTGGCTGCTAGTGGACGGCTGTGCCCAGAGCCTGGTGTCCTCAAGAGGGTCTCTTCAGCACAGGCAGCAGCAGCGGGGGCCACAGAGAAAACCACACGGGGCAAGTCCCCGAGTGCACGTGACACGGCTCCTGGTGCTCAGAAATAGCTACAGCCGTTCTGATGGGGCTAATTTCCGGCAATCAAGCTGCCGGGGGCTCCAATGATCATATTTGGGGAATTTAAAAGGAAATATGACTTCATCCTGCAGTCACATGTTGCAGTCTGGATGTTTGAGTCATGCACATTACAGCCCCTCAGCCATGTGCGCTGCTAAACTGGCTGCTCCATTTGCAGCACTGATGTTACCCACAGAGCTTTGGGTTTCGCTGGGAAGGTCGAGTCTTCTGCTTCCTTCTTCACAACTATAAACACCAGCGAGTCTTGCTGGGGCAGGGGTAGGGCAGAGACTAGCAGAAGCTGCACCTCTGTTTACTGTGAAATAATGTAATTTCAAGACTGCTTATGATGTTGTCGATAAGCATGATTCCAGCCAGGCTGTGTATGTGTGTAATTTTATCCCCAGGAATAAGACCAGGATACACATCAAAACATTAACAGTGGCTATTTCTAAATGTCAGTAGATCTTTTATTTTCTTTAAGGCTTTTCAAGTTTCCCAAATTTTTGCCTCTATTGAAGAATGACTTCGGTATGATGAAAATTAAATATTGTTCAAGTAAGTGGGGCTCTTTGGTCAGTGCTGTGAAGACAATGCATATCCAACCACCCTCCCTCTTCTCCCCAAATGCAGTCAGATGACCGTTAAAATACAGAGTTGAAAAGGCATGGCCACATCCCAACACGGAAGGCACATCCCTGTCACTCAGCAACAAAGAGGAAACGTCCAGGAGTGACTTCGGGAAAGCCAAGTTGACCACGGGAGCAGGGCCCGGCCCAGGCTGCAGGGTCAGGACCTGAGCGCTCACCCAGGACTCGCCACCAGGCAGCCCTAGTCACGGCAGGAGGCTGAGCTGGGACCCAGGATGTTTGCGACATTGGGCATGACGTTTTTCAATCTACAGACATTTAAAGGAAAACCCTTTTGGAAGAGCTGATATTCCAAATTGTTTTTCAGCCCCTACCAGAACTGCTGTGGTGGACGGGAGGTTACTCTTCACCCTGCAGCCTCAGAGCCAAAACCTCTGAGAAAGCTGCTGGGATAGGAGACAGTTTTAATAACAGAGTCCGTTTCTCTTCATCTGGGAGAGAAGGCTGTGGGGAAAACGTGCTCGCTGACTGCAAGACTCTCCAGGCATGGGAGGCCAAGCCTGCCTCTCACCCTAAGCACAGCAACAGAAGCAACTTTCGAGTTAGGTGAAAAAGTTAGCTTGCCACAGTGATTATAAGCACGATCTCGGGACTAAGGCTGCCTAGGATCAAATCCTGATTTCATATCCTTATTAGTCATATGACCTTATATAATTTACTAAACCTCTCCATGTGCCTCAATTTCTTAATGTAAAATGTGGACAATTACAGCATCTACCTTCTAGGACTATGTCTGAAAATCAACCACTTTGCTTGGCATGGAAATATTTAACAAAAGGGAGCTATCGTTGGCAAAAGCTATGGCTAAAGTGAGGCAGACAGAGAAACAGACAAAAAACTATAGTCCCGTGGAATAAGTGTCATGACAGAGGGAAGCACAGGAAGCCAGGAGATGAGGAAAGGTGGCATGGAATGCCTTGTGGGGGCCCATCAAGGAAGACTGCCTGGAGGAGGTGATATCTGAGCAAAGCTCCAAAGGATGAGGAGGAGCTGGCCAGGGAGAGGAGGAGGTGACAAGTCCAGGCCAAAACTACAGGAGGAGTTTTCTACTTTGCTTGATTATACACCAAGACCTTTCCAAACGAAATACTCTTAAGAATAGGAAACAGCAAGAATAAAATAGTTATAAAAGAATGACATGTGAACAAGCAAACACTCAACTGTGGAGATACCGAAGAAATGGCTGTGCCCAAAAGATGGCTGTAGGGCTTCCCCTTCTGAATGAAGAGCTTCAGCCAGGCGGGGACTGTGCCGCGGCATGTGGCCTCCAAGACGTGGCTGAGTGGTGAGTATCAGAGCGCCGCACAGCCAGGCGGCGCTGTGTGAATGCATGGGCTGGCGAGGCGACAGTTCAGCTAGCACAGCCATTAGCGTGTCACCTTGTGACGTGATCAAGAATGACCCTCTCCCTCCTCCTGCGGCTAGCTGGTCCTGTAAGGAACCACGAGCTTCTCTCGCTGTGTGGAATCCGAGCCACACCAAGCTCTGCTCCGCCTCACCATGCTTCTGTTCTGGATGCTTCCACCCACGCCAGGAGCCAGGAACCCCTCCCCTGGCCCTGTGAGCCAAGCTGACAGTGCCACTGGTCCTTCTCTTCTTAGTCACAGACTCGTTGATTACCAGGAAGAAAAACCAGTTCGCTGGGGCTTTGGGGAAAGGGGGCCTTACTGGAAGGGGACAAGAGCATCTCAGAGAGGCAGGGCTGGCCGTGCCGCCGGCCTCCGCGGGCTGCGCCGGGAGCCGGAGCGCCATCAGGACCGAGGCTCACCACGCGTCCCACGACGCGCTCGGTCCTGCTCTCTCTGCAGGCTCGCTTTGTCCCCTGCGGGTCGGGAAGTATTTGTGTTTCTGGTGCTGGCTGCAGGGCTGACCTAGCCGACAATTCCCAGTCTCCACGAAGAACACAAGACGGAGCTCTGAACTGTCGCCTGGGATCAAACCACGACTGCTCTTTACTCACGTGAGGCAATACATGGTAGTTTGAGCCAGTTTCAGGTGAGGTATTTGCCACTTGTAATCACAAGCCTTGTGACCAAAAGAGAGTCTGGCGGGGCCAGTCTCTGGATTGTTTCCTCCTGAGCGGGTGGGTTCTTTCGGGGCCAGCTGGCTGTGGCAAGCGTCTCCCTGAGTCCGTGCACCGTGGGAGCAGGAAGAGGGAGCAGTGATTCTCCAAGCGGCTAAAACACATGGACAACGTTCGCCAAAGGACGCCTCCTCCGTGATGCCGGAGGCAGCCCCCTTCCTGGGTTTCACGGGCCCTTTAACTTGTCCACCCAACAATGCAAAGCTCCTTCTTGTGTTCTTGGCAATGACTAGGAATTGACTGCTGGCTGGGACAACCTTGCAGCCAACACCAGGAATAGGAACACTTCCCTCCCCACCCTAGAAACAGGACTACTGGTAACTCTAACAACAACAAAAACGTGCATAATAAATATAAGACTCTTGAATTAGAACTGACCTTCAATCAAATAGCTACAAATTCCCAGTCATTGAAGCAAGACTGCTCCGTATTCCGGTGGGCCTATCAAGACCATACTTTTCCCTTTGCGCCATTCAAGGTTTCTGTCGGTTTCTGCAGAATGCCTCAGCATCCTTGTCTTGGCATTACGGAGACCCATCCCCCACCAAAGTGCATGTAGGAGGCTTTAGCTAAAAACCGCCAAGCGGATGGTGTTCATCTGGTGCGGATGTGCTATAAGACGCCAGCCGAGGTCCCTCGGGGCCCATGGACGGAGGTGACACTTCTCATCGAGCCTGAGGCTTCTTCTCGTGCTAGTAGGCCCCAGGTGAACATGCCAAGGCTGGCTACACAGAGCATCCCAAACCCACAGATGCGAGCTGTTTTTCACACAGCTGCAAGACTGTGCTTATGGTCTTTAATCTTCCTCTTTGAAAAGCATCCAATTTAGGAATTTTTGCAGTAATCATTTCAGAGTAATGAAAAACAAACAGAACAATAGAACATTTCAGATGTGATACGTGCACTCCCTGCGCCCCTCTCAAATGCACGTTTGAAGAGACGTATTAGTCATTTCAAGGAAGCCTCTTTCATCTCCCCACACAACCAAATTCCACCTGCATGTAGACCACAAACATCGTAATACAGTAAATGTGGCCAACATACTCGTTTCTTCCTCATAACAATGCCCACAAAGCCCCATAAAATTTTTGTTTTAAAAGTTCCCGACGTTCAAGATGGGGCTGGGATGAACATTTTTCCACCTCGCAGGTGGGCAAAGCACAGCGGCTGGGGCCTCACATGTGCGATCTTGTTTTGTCTGCGTCTGTGCACGGTGGGTGAGTGAAGTGTGAACCAGGGTTTGCCCAAGGGCCCAGACCAGTAGCTGGTGGAGACATCATTTAGACTTCTGCCTTTTCCCGTCCCAACCCTGTGTTTCTTCTTCCACACCACCCTGTCTGAAAGCAGCAGAGAAAAAGCTCAGGCTCCAGACAAGACAGCACGAGGGCCATCTCCCAGACCCGCCGTAACTTTGCAAGACGCGGGCAGACACCTTCCCGTGTCTTTAAAGAAGGTTAAGCGCAGGCCGTGGGACGCGCTGCCTTGGTTAAACCCTGGCTCCACCGCCCACCAGCCGGGCGACCCTGGCCCACCCACTTGGCCTTTCTGAGCCTCGGTTTTATCTGTAAAATGGGAATACTATTAGTATCTACCTGATAAGGCTGTTGTGGTGGCCCAATGACATACCGTATGACATGCGTCTATCAAATCGTTATTAGCAATTCTGTAAGGGGTTCGTTTCTTGTGAGATGTCAGACACGCACTGCAACCTGACCCATCGACTGCACCGTGCTTGCTAAGGGGGAAGAAAAGGGAAAAGGGCCTTGTCTGACATCGTGGCTCACTGCCCTCTAAAGAGGGTGGCGTGCCGGCGAAGGATCCCTGAAGCGGCACGATGAACCCTGTCAACACACTTCAAACATCGCTTTGGTGCTGAGACCCACAGTCTTTCCTCTTGAGGCAGGAAAGCAGACGGCAAAGCCCCGGGCCTGCTGGGAGCTCCTACTTGGGGCAGTCCCCGAGCAGCCCCCGGCTACCCAGGCACGTGTCTGTGAAGGCCAGTGGTTCGGAACGTTTCCACCTTTCCTGGGCCATGACCCTGTGGAAAGGCTCATAAAGCCTGCGGATCCTCTCCCTGAGAAAGATAATTACACGCATCCCACGAGGCACACATGCACACGCCTCACCAGGCGCACACACACTACCAAGCACTCACACACACACCGCCAGGCATACAGCTCCCTCGACAGATGCACGCACGCCAGGCCACACGCTCTCTCATACAAGCACATGTGCGTGCACACACCCTACCTGGTAACTCTTACCCCGCCCGAAATCATCGTCTCCCATGTTACCCTGTTTCTTCCTAGCATTTGGCAAGATGAGCAATTATCTTGCATATTTACTTATCAACAGCTGCCTGTCTTCTCTCCACTAGAACATGAGGTCTGCAAGTCTTATTCACTATGCCCCAGGACCCAGACCAGAGCCTGGAAAATAATAAACACTTACTCAATGAACAAATGAACACAGAAATGAACGAACAACACCTAAATATTCACCTGCATTTGTACCTCCCCAAGTCTCTGCTGTACAATGAATTCTCTGAGTGCAAGAGCTCATGACAGACACCCCGGGGAATGTTCAGTTCCTAGAGGTGCTCGGTGGCTGGTGGAGGAGTGGGTGGGTGGATGGACAGATGGATGAGTAGAAGGGAGAGAGGGAAAGCAGATGACAGGCAGGAGGGAGAAAGAAGGGAAGGAGGCAGGCGTACTGCTCTCTGCACCCAGGCACCTACACGTCTGTCTCTAATCACATCTGTCTGGCAGTGAGCGATGGACTGACACCCTTCTCAGTCAAGACCAAGGTCTGCATGTGCAGACTTCCACGTGTGACACCTCCTCCAGCACTCCACGTAAGTATTAATACTTTGTAAAGCCTATTTGGGTGACGTTACCTGACATTTACTGCAGTGAAAACTGGGAAGTCAGAAAAGTATCATATAAGACAGGAAGACAGAGGGGGGTACTGGATCCGAGATTCAGGAGGGAAGAGACAAGGAACACTGGCTGACGTGGAGGAGAGAACAAGGATTTGTGCTGCCAGGATGCAGAGAGCCAGAGAGGCGGCAGGCGGCCACCGCCACCTAGAGGTCAGTGACAGCGTCAGCTGGTCCTGGCCAAGCCGCTCCATCATCTGCTTGGCATGTGGCTGACCAGGAACAGAGGAGATTCTCAATGAGAAGCCCTTGATGGGCAGACCCAGGATCTAGAAGTTCCCACTCAGACGGCCAAGAGCTGCGGATGCTTTAGAACACACTATATGCAGACTACAGCCCGACTGGCTGCCCAGCTCAGACTCACAGGGCTCTGCTGTGGAGAAGGCGTCTTCGAGCCGCTGACAGGCTTGGGTCTGCTAGAAGGACAATGAACCCATGTCAGGAGGGACGAAGTCAGCTCTCTCCCCTCCCCTCTGCTCTCCACACTGTAGCCAGAGCAACGGTTCCAAGTACAAATTAAGGTTCTCCAGTGGCCAGTCCACGAGAGGTCAAGTCTAGGTTCTGGATGTGGCTTAAAGGGCACTGCACCATCTGCCCTTGATCACCTCTCCCCCCAGATTCTCTTCTGGCTGTTTTCTCTCTCAACCCTAGCAACCCATCCCAACCCCAGCAGCACTCGGCACAAGTGGGAATTCACAGACGGCTGCTGCATACACGAGCTGAACTCCAAGATCCCTGAACGCCAACAGCTACATCATCTCTAGAGTTCTGGGCACGCAGCTGTCTCAATCTCTTTCAAAGAACCCTTTGTATGGGTTAAGAATTGCATGTGGCTCAAAAATGGCAGGGGTTGACATCATTTCGGGCTTGTTTTCTGATGTACAAGCAATCTGGAGGGAGGCGGTCCAGGTCCAGGCAGAAGTCTACAGAAGGCTACTCCACAAAGTCATCAGGGACTGGGTGCCTTCCATCCTTCTGCTCTGCCCACTTTGCTGCACAGCTGCCACCCCCAGCTCACCTCGTGGGCCAAGCTGGCTGCTGGAGCTTCAGCTATGATATCTAAATTCTAGACAATAGGAAGGAGAAAGAGGAGAAGGGCAAGGAACATGCTTTCCAGATGAGGCATCTCCCTTTAAGTAGCCTTTCTGGGAATCGGCAACTAGCACATCCCCCTATATCTCATTGGCCAGATCTTGGTTACATGACATCGCCAAATGTAGCTGCAAGGGAAGCTGAGAAATCTACTGTTTTCTGTTTGGGCACGTTGCCCAGGGCTCTGCTACTAAGAGATAAGTAAAATACAGATATTTGGAGCAAGCAACTAGCAGTCTCTGCCACACACCTCTATCCAATTACCACATTCTGATGGAGGGCCGGGGGACAAAGAGAATCCAAAGATACTTCCCTGCTCCCTAAACTCCTGTAATATGGTTGAGGACTAAAACAAATACACTGAAAAGGTAAATGACACTATCAGTAGTTGTTCCCCGGCAGGAACAAACGGGCCACAGGCCCCACTGCAGTCTTTGAAACATAAGTTTCATGCAAGTAGGAAGGCAGTGAACCATTACCGAGTACTTAGTGTACGCTGTCTGGCATAAGAGGAGACAGACAGGAAAGTGTTATGTGATGTGTTCAGGGCCACACAGCCCGCAAGGATTTCCATCAAGGACGGCCCACCTGCCAAGTCTAGAGCTGTCCACTCTAGCCTACGGTGGCGGCTGCACGGGGAAGGCGGCGGCCGTGGGGAGGAGTCTGAGAATGTGTGCGAGCTCACGAGAAAAGTGATTGATTAGCTTTGTCTGCCATAGACGAGGGAACAGGGCGTGGTGGCACGAGAGCCGCAGACACGACGCTCCTGTTTCAGGGGCTTACAGTGGTCAGGTCGCCTGTGGCAATGCCACATGCGGGCTCTGGTGCCTACGTCTGAGCAGAGGGTGGAAGGCGGGGGAGGGGGGGCACCTGCTGCCACTGGGTGACACGGCCCCGTCTTGCTGCCGAGGAACTTCTTTTGCGTCTCGGGCCCCCGTGCCTTGAGAAAGCGGGTTCTTAACAGCCTGCCAAAACAAAGGCCACCTCCGAGCTCTAGACTGTTCCTCTTACTAACAAATGGCCTCAAAAGTAACAAAAGAAATGGCAACGGCAGTCAGAACAAGGTGCAATTTCATTTTAAAATACAACTTCAAAAGGACAGACGTGCGATGTCACGTTGGAGCAGAGGTGACAGCTCCTGTCCTGGAGCACCATGCCTGCCAACACTGTCACCACCTGCTCTTTTTCCCCACCCCCACGCTCATGTGACTGTGCTCTCAGGGGGCCCAGGGTCACAGGAGCAGTCCGCTCATCCCCACGCCAGTCCCAGTGCTGGCGCCCCCCCCCCCCCCACCTCAACCAAACGGAGGAGAGAAGACAACTGTGGCAACGGCCAACCTCAGCTCAGGCGCCGCCTCCTCCAAGAAGCCACCCCTCACCCCAGGCCCCTTCCTGCCTCCCAGGCTACACCGGGCGAGTCTCCTCTGAGCTCCGTGGTCTCTAAGGGTAACTTCATCACCACCAGCACCCAGTGCGCATCTGTCTTTGGTCTCCGACTTCCTGACTTAGCACGGCCCCTGGCACAGAGCACCCACCATTTGATAGCACCCTCTACTGCGAACACACTCAGCTCCAAGCATCACGCCGTCTTCTGTACGTCAGGATTTCCCAATCACAGCACTTACTGTCGGGGCCCAGATAATTCTTCACTGGGGGAGCCGTCCTGCGCCTTGTAGGATACTGAGCAGCATCTTTGGCCTCTACCCTCTAAATGCCAGCAGCAGCCCCCCCAGGTGTGACAACCAAAAATGCCTTTAGACACTGCCAAATGTCCCCGGAGGGGCAAAACCACTCCCAGTTGAGAATCACAGAAGGATATTATCTCAGAGAAGTCCAGCAACCTTCCCTGGGTCACACAGCTAGCAAATGTGCTAAGTACCTTGCAGTTGTTCTTCTACCTCATTTAAGCCTCACAATAATCCAATGAGATGGGTACAGGGACCCCCTAGCCTAAAGATGACAAAACTGAGGTTCGGTGAGGCTCAATAACTTGCCCAAAGTCAAACAGCAGGGAACTGGCCTTTTCTGGAACCAAATCCAGAAGAACCATACGGCTCGAGCTGCTTATCCATGGTCAGAGGCATCACTCCCTTATTTTAGGACAGCAAGGGTGGGCGATGCCTAGCAAGGCCAGTTTGATTTTAAACCATCTGTTTCTCGCAGCAAGGCAGTCATTACAAGGTGGCCTTTCGTAGTTATTTTCGTGCTATAAGGCTGCTGCATGGGGGATCTTCCTTTGGTAAATAAAACAGAGCGGGCCATGGTCACCCCGCACAACGTGCAGCCGCCACGTTAAGTGACGGGTACAGGCGGCTTCCACTCGGTGATTAGTCTCTAATACTCCGGACCCCACGGACTCCTTTCTCCCCCGCCCTCCCCGCGAATACGGCCATCAAAGGAATGAAAGCTGAACTTGGCGGAGCTGGCAGAGAAGCTAATTTTCTATTACAGTGCGTCTCCATTTTCTCCCGAGCCCCGAAACCGTGTTTACGAACCTAACGCGCACTTTAGAGGAATGGGGCGAGGAGTAATGAGGACATAAATCTCAAGAGTTTGGAGGCCACCGGGTAGTGGGCTGTTGAATAAATAAAAGTAGCAGTAAGTACTTCTGGAGCTCTTCTGTTCAAGGACAAAAGTGGCTACTTTGGGGGCAATAGATGCATTTTCTCCTGGCTTATAAAAGGGCCACATCCCATTTAAAATCACGGTCAAAAGCCTCGTTACTAACCAGCACTAAGTCCCCGACTTGGCTGCTCAGTGGAGCGCGGCTCTGTTTCCCTTACTGGGCAAATGGGGAAATCATGCCCTGCTCAACCCCACCTTCCCCAGTGCCACCATGACTGACCCAAGTCGCCAATCACACAGTGTCACTCTCCTCTTTAAAATGCTCCACAGTCACATTCTGGGTAACACCCGGGCTCTCCAGCAAGCAGACAAAGTCCCCTTCGCTAGCTCATGCTCTGGGCCACCTGGTTGACATCACACCATCTCTGGTAACCGTGGCCAGGCCACTCTTCAGGAAGCCACCATCTACCCTTCTGTCACACTGTGTGTGCTGGGTGGAGCCAATGACTCAGACCTCAGCCGATCAGAACACTCATTGCCCTGGCCACGGCGACTGGTTCAGGAATGGGCAGGTGACCTCCTATAATCGGGGGAGGCTTTTGCTGTGATTAATGTGAAAGAGAGAAGCTCTCTGTTCATATTGACATGGAGTCAATGAGAAAAGCTGAGCCTATTTAGAGCTTGCACAGTTGACTTACGCCCACAAGAAGAAAGCCTGTCTGAGAACGTGCCCCCGGAGAACAGAGCAGGGAGATGCAGAGGGCAGGTGGGCCACATGTGAACCCCTGATCAACCTGTGACTGAAGCTTATCCACTAACAGGGAGTGATTAGTTCCCTTCTTGCTGAAGCCAGTTGCGGCTGAGTTTTCTGCCACTTTGCATGTGACAATGCCAGATTGTCACAAGCCTCATTACCCACTTTGCACTATATAATCTACCTACACCAGCCCCCTGGAGGCTCCCCCAGGTGCCAAGTTCCCTGTCCTCACGATGATGCCTTTTCTCAGCCTGTTCCCTCTGCCTGTCCACACCTTGCCCTCTTTGCCTGGCTAAGTCCTACTGACCCGAGAGGGCCTGCCTCAAGCATCTTTCTCCTTGGAAATCCTTCTCTGGTCTCCCCTCCTGCTCTCAACTGCACCCAACTCCTGCATCCCCACGGTGCCCTAGGCCAATGTCTACCGCTGGCCTTCCCTCCCCCCACCTGCTGCTGTGCCTCCCCCACCCCGTCCCCCTCAAGGCGACTGAGGGTCCCCTGAGGGTAAGGAGCTGCTCTAAGGGTTCTGTCTTAACCTGATGTTAATCCAACCGACTACCACCTGCAGACAGAGGAAACCAGGGGTGGTGGGCAAGCCGTGAGGAGCTCCACCGCCACAAAACCCACAAGGAATCCCCTCCAGAAGGCCAGCTCTTCCACACTGGAACGTTCACTGCTAGCTCCTATGTTGGAAAATGTTCTTGATGAGCTCCTTTGACTCTCGGCCCTGCTCATTGAGCACACGGTGGTGCCTCTTGGAGTGGAGATGAACCCCGCATCACCCACTCAATTAAAGGAGGCTGCTACACTGAACACGCCACCACGGGATAAGGAACCTCTGCGAGCTGTGCTACGCTTTCAAGATTGCAGGTGGAGGAGCAGAAATGAGTTTCCTTATCGCAAAACAAAGGGAGTGAGAAGCCGCTGCTTTGGCGGCACATCCAGGAGCCGCAGTCGGGCAGGACGTTAGCGGGAGGAGCTGGAGCTCAACCTCATGGGCTTGGATTATTAAAAGAAAAACTTTAAGACAAATTTAACAGAGTTTAATTCAGCAAAGAACAATGTGTGAATCCACCGGTCCCTCCTCACTCTCCCAAACCAGAAGAGGTCCAGAACTATCGCGTGCTCAGAGAGGATTTACGGAAAGAGGAAAGTGACCCACGGAAAATGGAAATGAGGCACAGAAACAGCTGGATTGGTTACCACTTGGCATGTGCCTTACCCGAACACGGTTTGAGTACCTGGCTGCATGTGATTTTCCAAAACTTGACAAATGGCATAAGAGTAGGTTACAGTTTGTTTACACATCCAATTAGGTTATGGTTCACTATGTACGGAGAAACCTTTGGGCCGAACTTAAAATACGTAGGGAGGCAGCTTTAGGCTCGACTTCATTTAGCAGAACGCAGCCTCCTCCGGCTTCTCTCACACATTTGCCAGCTGAGCGCCCTCTCCAACGTCAGAGCTCCTCACCTGCAGAGTGGCAGGGGCAGTGCTTCCTTCCTAGGGTGGTCCTGAGGCTTGAGGTGGTTACTGTCTATAAAGCACTCAGTCCACGGCCTGGCATACAGTAAGCACCACGTCCAGTGTCATCTACTTTCATTGGTGTCGCCAACTTGAAAAGGTTGGGAGGAAGCTGGTGAGCTGCAGAAAGAGAAGTTCCGGACCAACTGTATTCAGAGGCTACCTGAAGGTCAAATGGCTTAGCTTAAGTTTACCCATGAAGAACTCCACCTAAATCAGTTATTTAGTATGTTTGTTTCATCCATTCTTTCACCTGGCCAGTCATCCACCCACCCCATAGATATCGAGCACCTGCTACTTGCCTCTGCTGTTCGTGAGCAGGGGACCTGGGGCGAAGGAGGCACTGCCCACAGGAAGCGCCCAGCCTACAGGGAGAAACACACGGGAACACGCACTCAAGCCGCAGCACGGAGAGCACAAAGTGGGGGAAGCCTCGGCGTACTGGAACCCTGAAGGGGACATCTAGACCTGGGGCAGCAAAGGTTTTCTTTAAAGGGCAGATGGTAATATTTTAGGCTTTGCTGAATACATGAGCTCTGTCACAACTCTGCCTTTGTCGTAGGAAAGCAATCACAGACACTATGTAAATGAATGGGTGTGGCTGCATTCCAATAAAACTTTATTTTAAAAGACCTATCAGGGGGCCAATGTGGCTCCCAGGCCACAGGTTGCCAACTCCTGATCTAGAGGAAGTATCTCTGAAGATATGATGAACAAGACCTGGCGGGGGTGGGAGGGGGTGCAGTCATATGCTGCAGATGAGGCTACAGGCGCAGGGAACCGCCTCATGCTGGACACAGCCCCTTCATCTCCCTCCCCACCTGGTGCAGCGATGGATGCGGTAGGAACAAGTAGGAGCAAAGTGGCAACTGGCTTTTACCGAGTCCTGACCTGTGCTGGGTGCTGTGCTGATAGTCAAGCACGCCCACTCCCCAGTGAAGCAGGTACTCACAACATCCCATCTTTGCAAGTGAGGAAACTGAGGCTCCAATAGACCAATTAACCCGACCAAAGTCATACTGGATAGTATCTGGCAGAGTTGATGAATGGAGCGCAACAAGGCCAGTGGTTTTTCCAGAAGAAAAGGTAAAACACATCTCTGGCAGTCAACATGCCTTGGCTTATCAGAGCATGCGCAGCAGGGCTCTCTGCCTCCCCAGGTCAGGGTTTGGCAAAGCGGTAAGGGAGGAAGGAGGCCATCTAACAGCGGGTCCCTGCCCTGATGTCTCGGTGCAATGCCCCCGTGTCCCCAGCAGGATCTGCGGAGGAGCTTCCATGGAGAGGAGCACTGCAGAGAGAGCCCGCCCAGGCCCCGGGCCAGGCACGACCCAGGCGCATGCTCTGCCTTCCTCCGCCACGCCGCTCCCTCCAGACGCACTCCTCGCACACAGGGACTGGCAACCCGGCCTGCCACGTGTTTTCATAAGGCCCACAGACTAAGAATCGTTCTTACATTTTTAAATAGCTGGAAAAAAAACCAAAAGAAGAATGTTTCTCAGCAGGTGCAAAGTATAGGACATCTAAATTTCAGTGTCAGACAAAAAATAAAGTTTTATGAGAGAGAACATGTTCACATCCACTCATTCCATGTAGCTGATAGCCGCCCCAGCTC
The DNA here is from genome assembly GCF_040939455.1 of Microcebus murinus. Lineage (NCBI taxonomy): Eukaryota > Metazoa > Chordata > Mammalia > Primates > Cheirogaleidae > Microcebus > Microcebus murinus. The sequence goes on along the minus strand of NC_134122.1, from coordinate 9,855,836 downwards.
TGCAAGAACAGGGTCTCTAAAACGGAGACTGCCCAGCCTACAGAGCTTAAAATACTTAGTATCTGGCCCTCGCTCTCAAGAATGCACAAAAGATAAAAGGAGAGAAGGGAGTAAGAAAGAAAAGAAGAAAAGGGGTCGAGGGGAGAGGAGAGAGACACTCCTGATTTCCAAACATTTCAAAAGCCACAGTAATCAAGACAGCATGGCACTGGCGTAAGGACAGGCACAGAGACCTATGGAACAGGGTTGAGAGTCAAGGAATAAACCCATTCGTCCATGGCAAACTGATTTTTGACAAGGTACCAAAATCATTCAGTGGGAAAAGAATAGTCTTCCCAACACATTTTCCAGGACAACTAGATGCACACAAGCAAATGAAGCTGGGTGCCCACCTCTCACAACACACAAAAGTTAAGTCAAAATGGATCAAAGACCTAAATGTAAGAGCTGAAACCACAAATCTCTTAGAAGAAAACACAGGCCCACATCTTTGTGCCCTTGGGTTAGGTAAAGGATTCTTACCAGAAGCACAAGCAACGAAAGGAAAAACAGGTAAATTAGACTTTACCAAAATTAAAAATTTCATGCTTCCAAGGACACTATCAACAAAGTGAAAAGACAGCCACAGAATGGGAGAAAATATTTTCAAATTATAGATCTAATAAGGGACTTATACATCCAGAATACACAAAGAATTCTTACAACTCAAAATTTTTTTTAAAATACAATTTTTAAATGTGTCAGGGATTTGAACAGACATTTCTCCAAAGAAAAATAACCAATATGCATATGAGAAGATGTTCAACATCATGAGCCATTAGGGAAATGTAAATCAAAACCACAGTGTGGTACAACTTCACAACACCAGGATGGCTACAACCAACACCCCTCATGTGTGACCCAGCAATTCCACTCGTAGGTATACACCCAAGAGAACTGAGGACAAATGCCACGCAAACACTTGTACAGGAATGTCCACAGCAGCATCATTCATAACAGCCAAAGAGCAGAAGCAACCCACATGTCCACAAGCGGCTGACTGGATAAAGAAAACGTGGTTTATCCATGCAACGGATTATTATTCAGCCATGAAAGGAATGCTACAGCATGGATGAACCTTGAGGATATTCCGCTAAGTGAAAACAGCCAGGTACAGAAGGCCACAAATTGCACGATTCCATGTCACACAAAGGCAAATCTATAGAGAGAGCCGTAGAAAAAGAAAGTGGCTTACTGGTTGCCAGGGGCTAGGTGGGGACAGGGAGTGACTGTTAACAGGTACAGAGTTCCTTTCTAGGGTGATGAAAATCTTCTGGAATTAGATAGTGGTGATGGTTGCATAATCTTGTGAATATGCTAAAAAGTGACTGAACTGTACACTTTAAAAAGGTGAGTTTTATGGTATGTAAATTATATCTCTTTTTTTTTTTCTTTTTGTGAAGAGAGGGAAGAGACAGCCGGGAAGAAGGCTGAAGCAGAGGGTGAGCAGGGGCGGGTATGACAGGTGCTGACCCCAGCTTCGCCCCTTCCCGCCCATCAGCTTCTGCCGCCCCCCACGATCCGGTGAGGTGGGTGACATTCCCATTTTACACACGAGGCTCTGAGAGGCGAGGCTGGCCCAAGGCCATACAACTCCAGGAGGTACAGTCGCGACGGTACCCACGTCCCCGCACCCACACGCCAGCTGGACAGCTCTGCAGGCCAGCTGGACCTGCCGGGCACGCGGGGAGGGTGAGCCCAGAAACCTGGCCCCGGTACCCGGGCAGCACCTCCCCTCAACCAGGCATCTAGAGTTCATGCCCCCACTGCAGGGGGAAACTGAGGCTCCGAGAGGCAAAGTACGTGGACTGAGGTCACATGGCTGGTACGTGGCTAAATCTGAAGCCAAATCGGGACCCGCCACTTCCCTGGCTGATGAGAGGGGTTGGGGAAGAGAAGCCTTGCTCATGCCCTGACCAATGCCTTGGAAGTTGGGGCTGCCACCTGCGACCACGGGGTCTGTGCCTTCCTCTCTGCCTCCCCCGCCCCACCCTCCCTCACTCCCGTGCCTCCCTCTCTACAGCCACGCCGGCTTCCTTACAGTTCCTCAATGGGCCCGGCTCATGCCCACCCCAGGCCCTTAGTCCAGGACCTTCCCTCAGTCTAGAACATTCCTCCCCTCTGAGTTATTCATCACAGCTCGAGCATTACATCTTCTGATCTTACTGTGCTCTCACAGAACTGTGGCTCCTGCTGCTCTCAGCAGGCCCCGGGCTTTCTAACGCCCATCCGTTACTGCGATTATCTGTTCAATGACTAGTCTTACCTCCAGATCAAAGTTCTCAAAGTTCCACAAGAACAGGAACCATGTCTGGTTTCCCTGTATGGTGTACCAATGCCCAGCACGGTGCAGCCTCACCGGGCAAGTTCATGAACGCCCACATCGGGGCTGCTAGGTGTCCCTGCGTGGGTGGGGGTGAGGCCAAACAACCACTGAAAAGATGGGTCTGCGGGAGTGGAGGGACCCTGGGTGGGCGGGGGGTTAATAAAGAAGGGAAGAGGCGACCCCGGTGGCCAGAAGGGAAGGAGAAGGAAGGACAGCTGAAAAGACAATAAAGGGGGAGGGGAAGCACCGTTTTGGATTAAATTAGGTGACAACACCCCGAGGGGAGCTGACGCCTTGGCTGAAAACTGGTGGGACTGGCACCACACCTCCTGCCTGGCCTCCCACAGCCAAGTGGTGGCTGCCTTGAAGTCGTCTGAGGCATCAAGCAGGTGAGAATGAAGACAGCTCAGAGGCCTCCCTGGGGCTGTGCAGAAAGGTCGACAGTAAACCCTCCATGAGCCAGCAGCCCCGGGCTCCACATTCGCCCCTGGCCAGGCAGAGCAGGGCCTGGCAGCAGGTGGATCGGCCACTGGGCCCTGGGCTGGGGCAGTTGTGGCAAGCACAGTGTGAACATGCCAAGTAGTGGCCCCGGGAGAGGGAGAAGGGTTCCCCCAGAGTGGTTTGAAAGGACAGCCCTATTATACTGACAGTTTGGCAAAAAAAGACATTAAGTGCCAGCAGCCAGTGTGCACTGTTCAGGTTTCCTCCTAAAGGACAAAGGGGCAGAGGGCAAAGATAGATCAGGTGCCTTTGTGCTCCTGGCCCGGCCCAGAGCCTCTGCGTCCTGGGGCTGGGGTGGGGGGACAGCTGGGGGTGGGGAAGGTACCAGGGTCAGGTGGGGAAGGCCTGGGATCGGCTAACCAGCAGTGCAGGGGGACAGAGAAGCCGTCCTGCTGCCAGCCCCGCCCTGCCCTGCACTTTCTTTGCCAGTCAGTGTCAGCGTGTGGCCTGCCCTCCACAAAGGCCAGACTCCCACACCAGGCAAGGGCAACCCCGCTCTGAGCCCCGCCAATCCTGGGGCTCCCCTCTCACACCACACCTGACCCCTGCCTCCCAATGGTCTGAACACCTGACTCTCTCCCCGGGACAGGGAATACAGTGCCTAGGGTGTGGGGACCGTCACTCCACTCCTGGCACTGAGCACAGTACATGGCATCTTGTAGGTACTCAGAAGTTAAAGAGAAAGGAAAGGAAGAAGGGAAGGAAGAAGGGAAGGAAGAAGGGAAGGGAAGGGAAGGGAAGGGAAGGGAAGGGAAGGGAAGGGAAGGGAAGGGAAGGGAAGGGAAGGGAAGGGAAGGGAAGGGAAGGGAAGGGAAGGGAAGGGAAGGGAGCAGGAAAGGAAAAAAAGAAGGAGAGAGAAAGAAAGAAAGAAAAGTAACAAGGAAAGGAGAAAGAAATGCATCTCATTCGTCCGGCTATGTTGAGACAGCACAGGATTTCAGTAACAGAAACCCACAGTTCTTTGTGGACATGTGTCTGCCTGTCTATCTTTCTGCCTTTGAGAATTTCAGGTTTAATACTTTCTTATGTGCAGAGAAGTCAGCCCTGGCGCGGGACAACGAAAGTACCCTCGCTACCCCTCTTGTTCAGAGGCACAGAAATGGAAAGGGCATGGCCAAGGTTGCCCAGGCAGAGAGCACCTGGGGATGGCCACATGGCTGCAGGCCAGGGACCAAGGACCGCCAGAGTCCTCACAGGCACAACTGGAGCTAGCAGAGGCCCCTCGGCTGTCCTGAGTCCCGAGCCGGTGCCTGAGCAGTCAGGGAAGTGCCTGCCTGTCTGAGCAACCACGGCAACGTCCCGAAATGGCATCTGGCAGGGAGGAAAGCGGCCAGGTGCTCGCTCCCCACTCCACCAGGCAGCAGCACACCTTACGCATGGAAATGTCACGCATTGCGCTTACGCCAAGCTGTCACCGTCTCCTTGTACTAAAAATGGTGCCGTGTTCCTGTCTTCGTTCCTTCCCCTCTCTCTGAATAGAAACGCCTGTCTGCGAGCTCCTTAACCCCCTGCTTCCTGGTGGGAGCTGGGAGGAGCCGTGGCCCTCACCTGCACGGTGCCGCTCATGGGGCCTGGAGCAGAGAACGGCCAGGAAAACAGCTTCAACCCCCTTTGGGAAATCAACCTTCAGGGACGTCGCCTTGCCCATATCAAACCCCTGGGCCGTGTGGGCCCCTGACCGAGCAGCACAGACCCCTCGCTCACCGGATCCTAACAGCACCCCAGACCCGGGCAGATCTAAAACCCAACCCCAGGGGCTGGCCCAGGGGTGGCAGGACTGGGCACAGCCAGCCCTGGAGGGGCCAGGGGAACTGATGAGGCGTGTCCTCCCCATGTGGTGGCCGGCTCTGCGCAGGGAGCCCTAGGATCAGGACGGCAGCAGCCCAAGGGTGCACCAATGTCCTGGCCGAGGCCTCCAGGGAGCAAAGCAAGAGAAACTCCAGGCTGAGGCCCCAGACTGTGCTCCTGGACTCAGCGGCTGGCGGGAACTGTGCTGATCCAGGAGGAAATGTATCGCAACTGTCCCGACACGACACAGCCATGTCCCAGGAGACAACTACAGGATTCACAAAAATGGAAGTGACCCAAGCCACGCCCAGCCTCCCTGGGGCAGGGCAGGTTCCAGAGCCTCTGCACAGCCCTTCCCACAGCACGGCCTCCAAGAGGGTGCTAGAAGGAAGGGCCATGCCCTAATTTACCTGATGGAGTGAACTCCCTGACCCTCTCCTCGCCAGCCATCGGCATGATAAACAGGATCTTTTTCTAATCTGGAGAGATGACAGCTCAGAATTTTAAGATGCGGATGAAAGGCAGAAGTGTGCTCCTGCAGAGTGTCTTTACTCTAGACCCTGGCTAACCCCAGGGGGGTCCTATCAGTTGTCACGTGCACTAATATCTGAGAGCACCGGTGTAACCTTTCACCGAGGAGCCGCTGCACCGGTCTGGGTAGAGATGTGATCCCTCCAACCTGATCCTGGGCAGACTGGTCCAAGGTCAAGCTCCTGATATGCAACCCAGTCACAGGTGACAGCTCTCCCCCTTGAAGGGACTGATCCCTCCCCCACTTTAATACTCAACTTTGACACCAGAGACACCCAGTGTCGGTTCCCTTCTCTGGGGACACTTCTGAGACACTCTGGATCTAAGACAGGGCACAAAAGGAGGGCCAGACGAAGGGACATTGGCAATAACTCCCTCTCCCCTTTCCTACTCTCCCCCCAACTCCCTGTTCTGCAGTTCTTAGGGTACAAGGCCGTCCCCAGGGCCCAGGTCTCTGAGCTTAGGGCTTGCAGATCACCCACTTCCTATTTTGGGCAAACAGAGAAACACAAGCATGCACTGAGCACTCACTATGCTGCAGCGCTCACTCTGGACAATAATGAATATTATCTCAGGGGTTTGTTCCTGTTATTATTCTCATTTTATAGAGAAGGAAACTAAGGCCTAGAGAGATGAAGTAAATTGCCTGAGGCCACACCAGAGAAGTCGGTGTGTTCCATTCCACAGCCCGAGCGAGTGATGTGAGCCAAACGCCGCCCCGCAGACCTGCCTGCCGACCTTGCTCTAGGCCGGGTGAGGGAATGAGCTTGCGAGTATCGAGGAGGATGCTCGACGTGGAGACCTCAAAACGGGGCAGTGAACATGCACTCTGGCCAGCAGGTTGGGCCAGAGAGACCGACCCTCGAGCACAGCACAGCCGAGAACGGAACTCAGGAATGAGCCCAGGAGGACCAGGCAGGCCTGCAGAACGTGCTCGGTCGCCTTTTTAACAGCTCTGGGCTCTGGAATCATTTTCACGCAAACACCAGAAAGCCGAACAGGGCCTCTGATCTCCACAATTCTCACCATTTTCCTGTTAGACCTTCTAACAGGCGAGTTCCACTTAGTGGACATTAAAGCAGAGGAAGGAGGCTCATTACATAGATCATTATTTCCCTTTAAGACAGTTCTTTTCTTGTTTGGGGCGGCTTACACTGACAAAAGCTGCCCAGAACTGTGGCTAGCCAAGACACAGACAGGCGTAATCACCACGGCGGGAGTAGACTCTGCAATGGTCTGCAAGGATCAGGGACAACACAGCTCTTCAGAAGAACGTGGTTAGTTTTGTCTGCCTGGCACCCCTTCCACTCAGAGCCCCATCCCCATTCCACGCAGTCCTGGGGGTTCTGCCATGTGTCCTCCTCTGCCCACACCCTCACCCCACGCCATGGCCCAGGCCCAGCCAGCCCCACTCCCCCATGCGCCGTGTCCACGGGTGGCCAAGTCCATCCAAGGCGACCCTGCCCAAACCCCTCCCTGAGACTAAGGCGCAGTGAAAACGTTGAGAGAACGTTCTCTGCCCGCGGGAGTTGTTCATCTGGGAGGGCAGATCATGGGACAAGTATAAGAAGACAGACACAGGGGATTGTGATGATGAAAAGTCCTGTCCCCCCTGGCCAAAAGGCCCAGACTCCTGCCCTACTCTTCATTCTGGGAGCTTCCACGGGACGGTTCTAGCCGTGTGAGCCAATTGCCCTCCTCCCCACCTCTCCCCCTTCGGCATTAGAACTAGCCAAGCTCATGTCATTGGCAAGGGAAGGGACGGACTGAGGCAGCTCTGTACTTGGACGTCACAGTCAACAACAGGTCAGGCCCGTGCCATGAGAGGCGAGGGGCGGCACACGTACCTCGGCTGTGCCTCTGACGTGGGGGCTGTTCCACGGCCCCGGCCTCCTGCTGCTCCCTTTCTCAGGGTGCCCTGCCCGCCCGTCTCTGCCCCATCCCACCTCCACTGGCCCCCGACTCCTTTTCTCCAGCAGGTGAGTCTTGACCGGACACTCCCTGCCGTGGCCTGAGCTAAGTGCCCAACCCTGGACTCCTACGGTCCCGCTGCATGTCCCTCACCCACCACAGCTACTTACAACGAAGGCATTTACCCTGAACGTGCACGTGTCCTCCACGAGACTGTAAGGTTCCCCGAGGACAAGGGTCATGACTTGGAATGCAAAGATGTACAAACAGCTGCAGTAACAGCCGATGAAGCTGCGAATGCGGAGGACTGACCCACCCAGTCTGAGATGCCAATAGACACAGGGAGCTCCGCCCCGACCAGCGGAGGCAGACCCCGCCAGGCACCCCGGCTATAGCAGCCTCCACCCAAGCACGCCTGGGCCCCTCCACCACGACCCCGTTTCACTGCCTTCCCGCACTAATTGCTACATAAAACCACAGCGCTATTTGTTGATTCAGCCTCCATTCCCGGGGAGCAGGCACCTTGTCTGGGGGGCCTCATCAGTCCCCCCCAGGGCACAGAGGCAGGCCCGGCACACAGGGGCTCGATGGAGCGAGTCCACTGGTTGGCTGGTTGAAGGGATGAATGAAGGAATGAATGAACAAAGAAACGTGCTTTCAGAAAGAAGCCTGCGAGCTCCGCCTGCATCATGAGCACCATCTGACCTCCTGGCACCGGCTGAGGGTGAGGTGACAGCTCGGAAGACCCCGGGAGCAAGCGCAGGGCCCCTGAATCCTTCACCCTCTGGAGCAGAAAAGGTTTTTCACTTGACCATTTCCTGACTTCGTTCAACTCAGAGAAAAAACTCGCACTTCACATTACACAGATGGACCCATTTTCTCCAACTTTTTGTAAAAGGTCAACTTTTTTTTTTTTTAAAGGAGGAATGAGTTGATTTCACTTTTTTATGTGTTCCATCAAAGTTGAATTTTTTTCATTATACCACCGAGCTGGAGAACATCATTCACACACTGTGGATCAATAACTTCAATGTAAAGAGAAAAAAGAAGAGGGAAAAGCTGCAGCCCCTAAATGAAAAAGCAAAAAGAAATCACAATCTAATAAATCTAAAACTCTCCTCCGCACGCACCCCCGGGGCTCGGGGGATTGGGGTGATGTTCTCAGGGTCTGCACTGGCTCCGTGCTCACAGCAGAGGTCCTGGCCACCCTGCCCCCACCCACACGCCCCGCTCACCCCTTGCCCAGAGGTCACCCAGCTTGCTCTCGCCTCTGGGCCCGGGAGCACACTGCGTCCTCTGCCCCACTCACCCCCCTGGCTGGTGCCACCCCGCATTTAAGGCTGGTCAGGCTCCACTTCCTCCCAGAAGCTTCTATGACCTCCCACCACCACCTGCGAATGGAGTGAGGTCTCTCCTTAATCTCCGCAGCAGCTGCAGACAGCTCACTTACAGCAGGGGTAAGAACAGGGCAGACAGAGAAAGTAGTGATAATAATGATCACGGCTACCATTTATTTAGTATGAGCCGCGTTACAGGAAGCACTTTACATATGATATTTTATTGATTTCATTTAATCCTAAAAACCACTTCATGAGCTTTGTACCACTATCCCCATTTTACATATAAATAAACCGAGGCTCAGAAATGTTAACTTGCCCAAGGCTACAGACAGCTCAGGAATGACCCATTCCAAAGCAAGTACATCTGATTCCAAGGCGATTGCCAATCAGGGCTTCTAGTCTTTGCAGCAGACAGCATACCAACTGGGATAAATGTCCCCAGTAGAGGCCAGGAACTTCACAGCCATTAGTCTAAACTTCACAAAGACCCTGCAAATAGGGTGACACTGTCCCACCATGCAGATGGAGAAAGTAAAGTACAAACAGTTAACAAGCTACCTGTGGTCACAGAGCAAGAAAACAATAGGGTCAGGATGGGATCTGTACCCATCTACTCCAGAAGTCTATGCCCTTTCTATGATAGCACACTGCCTCCCCTCCTCCAACCACAAACCTGCTTAGAAAAAGAATCTAAAATATACAACAGGTCTGAAGGACACTGTGGTTCCCCAAAACTGTTTATGACAGTGAGAAATTAGAAAAAAACCTACATGTTGAACAAAAGGAACAATCAAAGGAATAATATTACACCACTATGGTAGAATATTACACACTGCAAAACAGAATTTTGACATAAAGTATAGAGTCACATAAGAAAAGTGTTATGTTAAATTAAAAAGCAGGACATAAAAGTTCATATATGATTCTGTCTAAAGAAAAAGGCATAGAGAAAAAACTAGAAAAATATATTAATTGCATTTGTATCTATATGATGAGATTATGAGTCTTTTGTTTTCCTTCTAACTTTTCTTTATTTTCCAGATTTTCTATAATGAGTATGTACTACTTTTAGCTTTTTTTTTTCTCCAAAGATAGGATCTCACTCTGTCACCCAGGCTTAAAGTGCAGTGGCCAGATAGTGATTCTCCTGCCTCAGCCTCCTGAATAGCTGGAACAACAGGCACACAACACTGTGCCCAGCTAATTTTTCTTTTTCTTTTTCTTTTTTTTTTTTTTTTAGTAGAGATGGGGTCTTGCTCTTGCTAAGGCTGGTCTTGAACTCCAGAGCTCAAGTGATCCTCCAGCCTTGGCCTCTCAGAGTGCTAGAATTATAGGCATGAGTCATTGTGCCTGACCTACTTTTAGCATTTCAAAAACTTTTGTTTTGGGCGACTTCCGGGGCCCCGCTCTTGGGGCCCCAGAACCTCGTCCACGAGTGTATAATAAAGCCACGTGGTTTGGCCCCCCACAAAAAAAAAAAAAAAAAAAAAAAAAAAACAAAAACTTTTGTTTTCTTTTTGTTAAAAAAAAAAAAAAGAAAGAAAGAAATTGGCTATTATCAGCTAAGGCTGAGTCCTAGCTTATTTTAATCCTTGGAATGGACGCCACTCTGAGTTCTGATTAAGGATAATTCAAGCCTTTCAAATGTCCAAATTATCTCGGTTGATTTTTTTTTTTTGAGGCAAATAATTGCATTTTATGCTAAACTTATTTGCAGTTCAAATGCAGCTCAAAACCTTGTTTTGATTACTTTTTTAGGGAAAGAGCAACATTAGAAAATGCCTAAGAATCACATTTGCATGATGGGTGATGAGCCAGGGAATTACAGTGGGGGTGGTGGGGATGAAGAAAATAAGCAAAACCTGAATATTCAACAGCAAGTACTGAATCTAAAGCGACTCCTACATTCACATCCATGTCACCACCTGTGTCTTTAAAGGCAAAAGGCACACTTGGTAAATGGAGCTGCGGCAGGGAGCTGTACTTTGGGTAACTGCTAAATCGGAGTTTAAGCGTTTCATCTGATTTTATTTAGCAACTGTTCTTGGTACTTGCCCTCAGAAGGTTTCTCCTTTCTCCTACTAGGTCAGCTGGCTCCTTTCCGGGTCTCCCCAGGCACGGGGTCACTTTCAGGAAGACACATCAGGGCTCTGTGTCAACAGAAGCCGGCAGGGAGCATCCTGATGTTTGAAGTCCACAGCACACCAAGGGCGACCTCCAGCCTTTCCTCCTTGTCATCTCCTGGGGCTCAGCCTGACCTCATCACAGGCATTGTTCCCCAGAGGTTTTATTACCAATCAAGCAGCCCCAAGTGCGGCCAATGCTATATTTTGATTAGCTACCAACAATCAACTGAATAGAGAATTACAAAATTAAGAGCAATTCCTATAGCTAAGTTATTTTTGTCCTTTTATGAATTATCTCGTTTGTTTTCCCCATTACTATTTGCCAAAAGGAAATGCCTTGTTTTGAGGTGAAGTGAGAAAATACAGATAAATAGAAAGAAAGAAAAAAATACAAAATCCTCACCACCCAGAGAAAGTCGTTTTGGGTTCATATCAAAGGTTGCAAACTGGCTGTCCATGCAGGTTAAAAAACCTAATTAGTTGCCAACATTTAAAAATAAGAAGTTTTAACATTCAATTCCAGATTTTCGTAAATAACAACAAACCTGGAAGATCAGAGAACACAGAGGCTGAAATTCTGCAAGGTGACAACTGGTTGACATTGAGAAAAAGCCAACCTGATCCATTTCCCAACTGGACACTGCAGACATCTAGGTTTGCTACCTCTGGTCTAGATCTTTCCATTTTATTTTCTTATGCTTATATATATGTGTAAATTTATTTTTATTTTAAAAAATGAGACTAAACTACAAATTCTTATTAATTACATGTTTCCCCCAATTCTGGCACACATAATAAGTGCCTTTCCAAGCTGACATGTTAGATCTGAACCTTCATTTTCACATCCATCTTCCTGGGTTTTTCTACGAGCCAGGACTACCTGTTGAGATGCGTTTACTGCCAGATATCCCAGTTCCCCTCTTACAGGCCCCTCCCTGTGAGCGGGTGTCACTTCCTGGACCACTATCATTAGGGCTTGTCCCTGTGTCTTACGGGAGTGACGAGCGTCACTTCTGGGCAGAAGCTTTCTGTATGGGGACCTGGCCTGCCACCCTCTTCTCTCCCACTGCCACGAGGGCGGCACGCCCCAGCTAAGGGCGGCTGCTTCCTTCTGTAAGTTTCTGTTTCCGTGTGGCAGCATGGTGACTTGTTCTCGCTAGCCTCCATCAGAGGTGGAGTCCAGAGCCCTTGCGAGTGGAGTGTGGGGCTGATCTCGGCACGGCTGTCGCCCAAGGCCTGGTCGCCTGGTCAGGACCCTGGCCAGGGGTCCCCCTAATCGGTTTCTGTGCTCCGATTTTCACAGTTTTGTTTTTTGTTGTTGTTGTTGTTTTTTATTTCAGTGTATTTTTATAAAGAAAATTGAAGACATAATTTCATTGAACTGAGAGGTTTTTATCTCTTGAATGTGCTGATGACATGAAGATGATAATTCTCTGCCTTAGGGCCCCTCCTTGGGCAACTAGAATCTTGGTAAGCTTCGTACTTTGAGGGAGCCAAAGACATCTAGTACCTGGAAATTATTACTAATAACATCTAAATATTAGCAATAAGAAGCAGGAATTATTTAAGAGCCTAGGGGCTTAATTAAATGTGAAACATGTAAGGAGACAAGTAGCTTATAGCAAGCAGGAATCAGGCTATTATTTAATTTCATTGTTGAAACAGACCCTGGGTTGGAAGCGGTGTGTCATCTTTGGGCGTACTTGTAGCAACATCTTCCCCTCCCCTCTGTCCTCTCTCCCTCCCCTGGATCCAGCACTGTGCTAAGGGTTGGGTTATAGAAATGAGAAAGAGTAGACTAGGTTCTTTGTCATCATGGAGTCACAGTCTGGCGTGGAGAAAACTAACCCTACTCAACCGCATGAATACGTGCAAAGTAACAGTCATGACATGCCCGTCCACAGAGGAATGGATGAATGAACTGGGCTATGTTCACACAATGGAACACCGGACAGCAAGGAAAAGGAAGATCTCTAACTATTAACACATGTGGCAGTGTGGATGAATCTCCTAAACAATGTCGCCTGAAAGAAGCCAGGTGCAAAAAGATACAAAGAAACGAAAGCAGAACATACCCAGGTGATTGCACTCATCTAAATACAGGCCAGGCTATCTAGGTCCTGTGCTGTTGGAGGTGTCACTGTGTTATCCTTGGGGTTGGGGCAGCTCAGCGGACACGGGTCTCTTGGGCTAGTGGGCGCAGTGCGAGTGGAGGGGCCAGGAGAGAGCAGAAAGCCGGATCCCCCGGCACACGCTGAGAACGCGGGGCGGAAGCTGGAGGGTGGAAGGTTACAGGAGAGGTGAAGCAAACGGAAACTGCTGATAATCATCAGCCCCCAAATGCCAAAAGGCCAGAGTGCCCCTGAGGACTCTGGGCTCTGGATTATCACCTGTGTGTTTATTATTTAAACAAGGGAACAGCAGATCCTAGAAGGACCGGGAGGGCTGGTTGCACAGGTAGTCCTATTGCATACCCACTTGGTTAGGCCAAGTCTACTCTACGGACCAAACAGTTTTTTAAAAAAGGAAAGAATATGCACAGCAAGAGCATTCCTGAAAAAAAAAAAAAAAAGGAAAGAATGGAAAATGGAAGGGGATGGGAGTGGAGAAAGTGGCAGACAGGAACGGGGAGAAAGAGACAGAGGCAGAGAAACCCCTAGCCCGGTTTAAATCCTGGGGAGGACTGGGCCAGCTCTTCTGCTCAGAGAACATGTGGCAGGGAGTCCGCACAAACAGCCTGGGCAGCAGGGAGCTCCTCTCTCCCCAGCCAGCCTTCGTTTTTGAGTTCCTTTTATATTCTGAGCATCTTGCTACTTGGAGCTATATTTTTTTTGTACTGCTTTCTTCTACACCTGGGCGTTGTTTACACAAAAAACCATCTTCGTCACAAAACTTAGTGTGTTTTCTGCAGAGGCAACGTGGACCCTCCCCTGTGGAGGCCGGCAGGCAGGTAGAGCCACTGTCCCGGCTACAATCTGCCAAGGCCTTCAGGGCCAGGAAGGCAGGCCTGGGAAGGGAGGGTGGTGTGAAGGTGCAAAACAAATCCTCTCCTGAGACCTCAACTCCTGGAGTACCGCTACTCCATGTGGATCTGTGGAACGCCGTTCCGGCTGTGCTTTCTTAGACATAAATGGGATCCCATGATACGTGCCTTCCTCCAGAGTACACAGACTGCTCTCTTCCTGACTCTTTTCAAGCTCTGTGAAGTATTTCCTGGTATGAAGGAAGCATCATTTATTTAACTATTCGGGATGATGGACAGTTAGATGGTTTCTATTTCCCGGCCATTACAAACAAAACTGTCAGGATTGTCCTTGTATACACCTCTCTGTCCACAGTGCAGGCATTTCTCCAGGATAAATAGCTAGAAATGGACATGCTGAGGTAGAGAGTATAGACATTTTTTATTTTAATAGGCCCAGCCAAATTGCTCCTCCAAAAGGCTGAACCACTTTTTAATCACACCAACAAGGTAAAAGAGTACTTTGTCCTCGTGTCCTTGCCGACACTAGCGCTTCTAAATTTTACCAATCTGGTAGAGGAAAAAATATTACATTTTATTGATGTTTGAATTTGCATTTTTCTTATTACTTGTGAGGGTGAGCATATGTCTCTGATTTAATTTGTCATTTTTACTTTGTGAATTGCCTGCTCGTGTCCCTTCCCATTGTCTCATTGTATTGTTCATCACTGTCTTACTAAGTTTTAGGAGTTCTTTGAACAGTAATCCTTTTGTTATGTATGTTTCAGTTGCTTGTCTTTTAACCTCGCTTATGAGATGTACTGTTTGTTCTTTTGTTTCCTAATCACCAAGATCTTGGGAAGAAAAGAATTTCTGGGTTGGCCTGCCGGAGCAGCATGCAATATTTCACATCACTGTCCAAGAATCCTGAGGCTCTGTAGACTGTCTTTCCACTTTAGAGGTGGAGACGGATGTTCAGAATGGTTAGTAAATAACTTATCCAAGGTCATGCAGCTCAAAAGTACCAGTGCTTGTCCCCCGATCCCAAAGTCCAGGGTTTTCTCCTAAACTCCAGCTGCCTCCAGAGGACAGAATAGAGACCAGTGTGGAAGTTGGATGGAAACAAGTTTTGGCTCACCTATCTGTCAATCGATCTATGTGCTCGTCCAGCCATCCTGCAATAGGCTAGGTGCTGGGGATATAGTTGCAAGTGACAGAGACACAATCTCAGTCGCTGACTACTTGATATGACCAAGACTGAGTGCGGAAAGCTGTCCAGAGGCAGGATGGTCTTGTCAAATATTGATCTTGGACCCGCCCTGCCCCCGAGATCCAGAGCAGGTGACCCCTCCTCGTAGATGCTAGAAGTGCACTCTCAGCCACATTTGAGCCCTGTCGGATGCAGGAGGAACCAGCTGAGGTCCCTTTCCAAGTTTATAAGTTTGAAAACTTCGCTAACTCTCAGACCTTCTTGGTCTACAAGGGCAAACGTGATTCCGCACCACTCTGACATCATTGATTTTAGTGGCACAGCACAGAGAGTGAGCACACGGGAACCCGTCCATCCTGACGCTGTCCCAGGTGCAAGCAGCAACCATTACACTGACTGACCCCTGGCCTTGCACTTCTTGGAGGGAGCTGTCTAGGCTCTTTGTAGCCAGCAAAGCAAGGACCACAGACTAAGGACTTGTCCCCCACAGTGTGTGTGCCAGCCATAGCCCCTCCATGCCATGGTGGTGCAGCAAGAGCCAGAGGCCTAGGTTCCCACGCAGCCAGCATGGTCACAACTGTCACATCTACATCCCTAGCCCGGACCTGGCCCCAGTGCCTACCAGACCCAGGCCCGCAGCGTGCAGCTGTGTGCAACCTGTGCCTACAGCCCAAGACGCACCGTTCACCCAGACACCTGCTGCTTACCCACTAGGTCAGCTCCACAAAGGCAGGGCCGCTGTCAGTTTTGCTCACTGCTATGTCCCCAGGGACCAGAATGGGGGAGGCACGCTCACTGCACTTGATAAATGGAGAGATGGATGACCGGATGGATAAATGAACGACCTGTTCCCAACAGTGCTATCTTGACTTCTTACTCCCAACTCTAATTCTCCCTCCCTAGTATATCCCAATGCACCCTTCTCATCAGATTCTCACTTCGGATTTATTATCAAACTCTACCCTCGACTCCCCACCCCTCCCAAATCCTCCTCGTCATTCAAGTTCAGCCCTGCCTCAGTGGTTCTTATACAACTTTCATCTTTGCTTGTAACTGGCCCAGCCCTGATGGGAAAGTTTTATCCCTGCCCTGGGCACTTTGCTGCCTTGTGGTACAGCAGTGGTTTCATTTCTCTACAGCTCTGCAGTCAGGGTGGCCTGCAGGCCCAGCCATAACCCCTAACTTTCCCATAAATGTCTTTACGTGCTCAAGGTGCTAGCCCGAGCACCTGCCCCAACACCTGTGATGGTTGGAGCGGGCCATTCAGGACCAGCAAGGAAGACTTCCTGAAGGTCAGCCAGTATGGGCTGGCTGAGCTCCGCCTGTGAGTCAGGCCTGGGCAGGGACTGGTGACACGGCAGCGAGCACCAGAGACACAGCTCCTCCCTCCCATGGCAGCCTGCAGTCTCATCAGAGAGGAGTGGTCAAGCACTTAACGTCAACGTAACACACGAATAAATAAATACACAGTTACGGCCGTATGTGCTGTGAAGGAACACAAGACAGGGTTCTAGAGATTATGAGAAGGGGCCTGATTAGATTGGGGGGTAAGAAGTGGATTCTCTGAGGACCCGTCTGCTGCTGAAACATGATTTAGAGTTAACTAAGTGAACGCAAGAGGTATACCCCAGGTAGAGGGAACGGCATGTACAAACCCCTGAGGTACGAAAGCAGCACTGGTGCGGCCGGGACGGTGTGGGAGGGGAGAGCAGCAGGAGGTGAGGCTCAGGGCTCTTCCAGAGCCTTGCTGGGGAGTCTGTCTGTCCATCCCTCCCACTGTCCCTCCATCCACCAACCCACCCTGCCGTCTACCTAGTCACTACTAAGCAGTCCAGGTGAGAGAGAATGGGGGTTTGCACACGCAAAGTGACCGTGGAGAGCAGGGTGGGAGAGGTGCCAGAGACGGGAGCCCGTCGGTGTTTCCAGGAGTGTGTGGATTCTAGAATCGTCCGTGTTTAGATCCACCACTTAATCCACCGTTGGATGACCTTAGATGGTGGAACCTCTATTATCCTGGTGAAGCCACAATTTTCTCACCTTTGAAACAGGGATACTACTGCCTTTACAGGGCGGTTGTGACCATGAACGCACATCCCTGCCGCACTTATCACAGGGCCCGGCTCGCCCACGAGTGGCAAGGACCCGCCGGTGGAGCCATCTTCGCATCTGTTCAGGCCAGTGACCGCGTGCCTTCTCCAGCACCCACGCGTGCCGCCAACTCACAGCGGTGCGGGGATCGTTACCCACTGTACAAGCACACGTATGTGCTCACACACAGTGACTTCACTCTCTAGGACACGTCATCTTCTCCAACAGGGACTCAGAGCGCTGCATCAGCC
Source organism: Microcebus murinus (assembly GCF_040939455.1). Taxonomy (NCBI): domain Eukaryota; kingdom Metazoa; phylum Chordata; class Mammalia; order Primates; family Cheirogaleidae; genus Microcebus; species Microcebus murinus. The sequence continues at coordinate 9,838,763 of NC_134122.1, read as the reverse complement.
CATCCTTTGTCCCCGCCGTAGTGCTTGGATGCGAGCATCTGCCCGTCCCTCCACTGCCCCCAAGCTTTCACTGAGCCTGGACCAGCTGCATGATGCTGCGCTGCAGTCTCCTCACCTGACAATGGGGGTGCCGCTCACCCCCAACGTTCACCCCGAGGCTGAAGGGAAACAGTCTGCGAGCCGTGCTGCTCCCGTGCCAGCTACTGCGATTTGTGTTTAGGTGATGAACGTTTTCCCACAGCCAGCAACGTGGGAATAACAACTATCTTCTATCTGCGTCTAAAACCCCGTGCACTGGCAAGTGAATGCCCCTCCCTGCCTGAGCGAGCTGTCTCGCCATCGATCTTTGGAATTCGAGTTGTCCCCGAGTCCGGAGGCTTCGTGTCACCTGCAGTGTCCACCTGAACCAGCACGTGATGCCGTGAGGGCTGGGGTTTTCGTGTTTTCCCGAGCCAGGCCTGGAGAGGCCTGGGCCTTGTAAGGAAGCAGACGGGGCGGGGCTGCTGCCGTGAGCTTGGGATGCTTCTTCCTCTCCCAGACACAGGAAGGCATTTCCAGTCCAACCTTTCAAGCTTCTCTCCGAGAGACTGTGAATCCCAGCTCCGTGCCAGCTTCCCCATGGAGTGAAATCCCGCCAGATCGCTCTGCCCAAAATCGGAAGCGGCAGCTCGAGGTGGTGGCCACGTGGAGGCCGAGAGAGAGGATCGTGTGGGAAACATGCAGTTTGCTGATCGGCTCTCGGCAAGTCCTGAAGGACGGCGGGGACGAGGACAGGAAATCCACTCTGGCATCAGGGCACTGCTGGTCTGACTCGGCCCAGAGGACAGGAGGCAGGGAGCACAGGGAAGTCTCTCAGGGAACAGAATTCAAATGGCTCAATTGCCAGAAACAGCTGAAAGGAAAACAAGCTGCTTTTTAAAGCAATTTTTAGAGGAAGTTACTTGCTGGACTTTTGAAGTAACTGAGGCATGTTACGAGTCTGCCCCTCCCCTGCCCAATTTCATATCCTTCTATTTGTGACAAAGGACAGGGGAAACAGGTACCCAGGCCGTGCTGATGGAAGCACGTTACTTACTGGGCCTTTCACGTGCAGGCTCTGACTCCTCCTCCCGAGGGGAAGTATTTGCATCTCTGTTTACAGAGGGGTAAGCTGAGGTCAGAGAGGTGCGGAGCCCTGCCCAGGGTAACACAGCTAGCGAGTAGCAGAGCCGAGCCGCAAGCCCACGTCTAGACAGCCTGCGCTGCATGTTCCTTAAGAGGAAGATGCTGCCTCTTTCTTGACTCCCTTTTGCTGAGAGAAGAGAGAGGATGTGAAACGATGGTGATGACGACGAAGACTGAGGAGGAGGAGGGCTGGTGACGACGGTGATCGCTGCTGATGACGGCAGCAGCGGCAGCTATAACGCTCCCTGCGCACTTCCCGTGTGCCAGACGTCCCGCCAAGTCCCCTCCACGCTTTCCTCCTCGCACTCCAACTAAACACCAAGATGGGAAAGTTCTAGGCACATCTGCAGCTAGAACAGGCCGAGCTTTCCGTGAATACCCGACCTGTGTTAAGGAAAATCACATCCAGAAAGATCCAGGAACCTTTTCACTGTTCAGGGAAAGTTTTAGACACACCGTGGCTCGTTTCCAAGTGTTCACGGTCAGGAGCCTGGCAGAGGCTGGGGAGGCTCGGTGTCCCCCGGGCCTTCTCTAGGACCTTAGCTTTGGCCAGCTGCCACCTTAGACAAGGCACTAACCCATCTGTGTCTCAGTTTCTTTTTCTGTAACATGCAGCTACGGACCCCCTCACGTCCAGGGTCCGCACGAGAATCAAGTGAGATACGGTAGGAAAGGGGCAAGCTAAGTACCTGGCACACAGCAGGCACTTAACAGACATTTGTCTCCTCCATGGCCGTCTAACCGCAGCAGAGAGAGCGCCCCCTCCCGCCCTCGCTTGTCATTGCCTCGGGGTGGGCAGGGCTACCGGTGCCTTCTGCCCTGCCGCCTGCACTCCACGACCTTGCGCGTACCATCTCCCCAAGGCGGCCTCCTCCTCTCCATGGCGTCCCGCCTCACCGAGCACTCACGCAGGCCGGTCCCTTGGCCGGGCAGCTGTGCCTCCGTCATCTCATTCACCCTCACGTCAACTGTGTGATGTCGGCGCCGTCAGCACCTCCCTTTACGGTCACAGAAAGCGACGCCCAGAGATGCTACGAATGTTCACGGCAGGCACAGGCGTGACCTGCATCTCCGGACTGGACACCACGCTCTACCCCGAGGGCCCACGTCAACCACCCGCTGACACCAGGACAGGCGCACGGCACAGGCTGACTCACACTGCAGGCCACTCTCGGGGCTCAGTTTATTTTGCAGCTTCTCACCATCCTCCCCCCCTTTCCCCAGGCCTCTGGAGTCGAAGGTAACACCCAGATTTTGTTGATTCTGAGACCTGAATTCTTGTCAAATGTTGACGTCTCTGACAGCGGGATGGTATCTTAGCTTCTGTGAAATACTGGACAAGAATGAGCTACTGATTCGTTCATTTCTTTATTCACTTTGTCTGTTCATCAGTGTCTTCGTAAGAAGGTGGTCTTGCCTCCCCCGGGACACCTGGGTCATCACACCGGGGAGAGGGCGAAGCCAGGATGCGGCTCCACGTCCTGCAGCGCACGGGAGACCCCCCCCCCAACAAAGATCCACCCAGCCCCAAAGGTCGGTTGTCCTGCAACATCCCTGGTGTGGAGACGCACCTGTGTCACCAAACTGGCTCAAATCCGAGCCTGAGCTGTGACCAGCCTGAAGTCCTCAGTGGGCCCGTGCTGTACTGGCCAGTCTGACACCGTCCCCTTCTGCCAGTCGGGGCACCCTCACTGCCTCGCGGGGAAAACCCCTCTCCCGCTGACCTGTGGGTGAGGAGGGGACGTGCGACCCGACAGCGTGACGCCGCCTGAACACCGTGATAGCAGACGTGGGTACGGCCCCGACCATCAAGTGACAGTGAGACTAATTCCAGTCCTGTGTCGGCCTGGGAGAAACAGAGGCCTTTCCCACGGCGGGGGGCGGGGGAAACTGAGCCAAGCGGAGGTGGGCCTGGGGCTTCCCACAGTCACGCTGCCACTGCAGCCCGGCCATGAACAGCCAACAGAGCGCGAAGCAACCCTACGCCAAGATGGGAGAAGAGTCCTGATGACACTGAGCCCTGAGATCCAAGCTGAGACCTGGGTCGTCACCGCCGTGCAAGCCGAGGATGCCCTTTCCTTCTGGTCGACCTGAGCTGGGTGTCCTTCTCCTGGACCCAGGACAGTGCAGGTGCAGGAACAAAGGTTTTGGTAGGAAGACTGGGGGGTCGGCTAGTCTCCTGCCCCGGATGTGAACGGGGATCACGTTACAGGAGCAGCGGGTCCTGCTGAGGAGACGGCCGCACCCAGAGGACCCTGTCGTCGAAGTACCCGGGAATGCTCGGCTTCAATCTCTACCACCAGCCCCGGACCAAGACGCAGCTAGCTCCCTGCATAAAGCCACCCACGAAGAACAAGCACAAGGACCAGCGAACAGAAGCATTGAAACTAAATAACGCTGCTCACGTTGCTCACTATACACCAGGGCCTCTGGACGGTGGCACTGCAGGAATGTGGGGTCAGGCCACTCTCTGTTGAGGGGGCTGCTCTGCGCACTGTAGGACACCGAGCAGCACCTGACCTCCCCCACCCCCAGTCTAGCAAGGGGGACACCAGACAGGTTTGGGCGGCTTTATGTAACAATCACTGCTCCTGGCAGTGGTGGGAAAGCTTCTAGGAGAAGGGGACTTCTGAGCTGACTCCACAGGAGACCCCGAGACCAGAACTGGTATCAGGCATGCAGAGAAAACCCCAAAACACAGAGGGACAGAGAGTGGCACAGATGACCAAACCACGCCCAGGGGCCCTAAGACCTCAGCCAGCTAGAACCCTTTTTAGCAGCTCCACCATGAACCAATCTCCAATTTGTGTTGAGGCTCAAGACCTGATTTCTCCCCTGATCAGGTTAATTTAGGAGACACTGGCATGCAGTTTCACAGCAACTAATGAAAAGTGATATATAAAGTCATTACTGTCTTAAGACTAAAAATATCACTAACCAACTAACACTGATTTTAAATCTGCATTAGAATAATTGGTCATTAGAAGCTGCAGGTGAATGTTATTAGGAGTGACTAGGTAACCAGGCCAGGGAACGTTTTCTAACACGCAGGGATCCTGTCATTTAGAGCAGGTCCCGCAGGCAGGCAGGCAGGGGGCTGTCACATGAGCGTGTGGTTCAGGCTGCGGGAGAAAACAGTGCCCCCCACACTGATCTAATCCTCTCCCCTTCCCAAGAGCTCAGAGAAGAAAGTCTGCAGCCAAACAGGGACAGTGAGGGACATCAAGACACTGTCCAATTAGCGGGGGAGAGAAGGAAGTCTCACCGCTGTGGCCTGCAGAGCTCCCCTTCCCGGGACTCAAGAGGAATGGGGAGGTGCGAGGAGTGATGGCTTCCTCTCTGTGCCTGTGCCGGGGACTAGGGGGGACCGGGGATGGGCAGAGAGAGAGGAGGGCAGGGGAAGGAAGGAAAAGGAAGGGGAAAAGCCTGGGAAGCCAAGAAGTGTGGGAGGAAGAGAAAGAAGAAAGAAAACAGAGTGGGGAGAGGAAAGGAGAAGAAAAAGAGGAGGGGGAAATAACCAGGAAGAGGAAAGAGGAGAAGAAAGAGAAAAAAGGAGGAAGAGGAAGCAGACAGTAAGAGGAAGAGGAGAGGCGGGGAGAGCAGGAAGCGGGAGAGACGGGTGGGGTATAGACCGGGCGCAGGGGCAGGGGAGGAGAGACGCCCTCACAGGCAGATGCTGGGTGGCTGGAGACAGCGTGGACAAGCCGCACACCTGGAAGGAGGTGGCCTCCGTCAAAGCTCATTTCTGGAACCTGGGAGCATAGCGTGCCCAAGTCAGCACAGCCCAAGCTAAACGTAAGAAACACAGAGCATTTCCACCATAGACCAGCCTGGGGAAGAGGCGAAGTTCTTAGGATGCAAAATGCCCACTGCCACGGAACAGACACCTGCGACGCTGGCTCTGCCTGCCACCCGTGGGCCTGGGTTCTCCTTCACTTCCCCCTTCCCACCTTCTTCTGGACGCCCCTGCCCCTCCTCAGAGCCACTCCACTGTCTTTACCGCTCAGCTTCCTGCTGCTCCTCAGGCTTCCCGCTGTCTTCCGCTTCTCTGCTCACTGCCCCACACCCTCAGGTGCCCTCTTGGCCATCACGGCACCCTGGTCACCATGGATGAAGTCAGGGCCCTGCCGGACACTCCCACGGTCCTCCCTGTACCCGCCTCCTGCCACCCACCACCTCCAGGCACGGTCATTTCCCAGGAGGAGGACAGTTATTGCGGCTAAGGTATTCTGCCTGGAATTAGGAGACACCACCGCCGTGTCGGCAGGAGGGGCCTGGCTATGCCCTTTGCTGCCCTTTGAGACATCCCCAATTGTGATTACCATTTAATGTTCCCCTTCTCCATTACAACATAGCCGTTTCATTCACAGACACGACTTGCCCAGGCCTAACCCTCCCTTCCCACCCCAAACCAGATATCCAGTGACAACTGTGACCACAGAACAGAGAGAAAACGAAGCGAAAGCTGCTCATCTCGGTGATGAGCAAATGTGTTAGCACCACGCTCTAACCCTCCACGGCCCCCACCCGACAAACATGCTGGGCAGCTCCAGATTACACTTGGGTCATTTCTGGGCACAGAGGGAGTCAGGACAGCCGCGAGTCACAGCAGAAAGACACCTTCGACTCTGCGCTACTGGCTGTGTGATCTCATGCAATTCACAGCTTTTGGTTTCCTCATATAAAAAGTGAATATAAAACAGGAATTAAACCTAGATATCTCACCCACCAAGAGGGTGTATCCACCTCTACCTATAAACTGCTTCCAAAGCCCGAGTCTGTTTTTCAGCTTTGTAAATAGGAAATTATTGTACTAAACATACCCATCAAAACACACACACGTGCACAATGTGCATGCGCAGAGACGAGCTCTAGGTTTTCTGTGAACTCTTATGACTCTACACATTTAGCACTGGAAAGGTCTCTGCATTAGTGAATTTCTCACGTTCCCAGGGACCCATCAATTCCACACTGGCCTTTGCAGCTCTCTTCCCCCAGCTGCGAGAATAGCCCCTCGTCACCAATACCCCTGCCCGTGGCGGCTTTGGCAATGAGTGGTGGGTCATGAAACAGCGGGCACAATTCCATGGAGGAAACACGTTACAAAAACAGGTCCATTTCACAGAAAGGAATCCTCCGGGGGCACTCCTGCGTGGTGGGCAGGGCGCTGCACAGAGCGGACAGGGAGCGGGACAAGGCAGGATCTTGCACGTGACCAGAGGCAGTTACTCAACCCACAGAGTCACTGCTGCTCCTTCTATAAAACGGGGATGATGGTAACAGAGCCCTCCTCATACGCCACTGAAGGGATTAAATGGCAACGCGAGTTAAAGAGCCGGTGGCCGAGGCTGGGCTGCCCGCTGGGACCTCCCAGACACTGCCCCTGCGCTCCAGTTGCATGGATGGAGGTCCTGCCTCCTCGCCAGACACCAGACACCTTAGGACAAAGCTCGTCACAGCCCTGTGGCAGCTGACACGGAGCTCTTGATGAAGCAGATGCTAAATCAAGTTTTCTGAACGCACAAACATGCCCGTAACATTCAACTGAGCAGGGGAAATTCTTTTTATATTTACACTTCCTGATTTACTTGCTCATCACAAGTCAAGTGGCTATGAGATCACAACGGTAACACTTGTGCAGTACTATCGGCCAGGTACCGTATGCGACCACTCGCTGTCACCTCCATGCTGCAGGTGACTGGGGTTCTGTCCCTCCCACCTGCACCTCTCCCTGCAGAGCGATGTTACCTTTGCTCCCTCAGCACCCGCCTCCCCACTGACCAGGAGGTTGGTGAGGGAAGGTCAATGTCAAGGTTGGCTCACTGTGGCTCTGCCCATTTAGCACACACCTGGCATGTAGAAGACCCTCCATAAACAGATGTGAGATGAATAAAGGAATTTACACTGCGAAAGAACATTTTAGAGTTCTTCCTGTTTGGAAAGATGAAAGCAGTAACAGAGAAGAACAGTGAGCGACGTGTTCGTCCAGGAGGAGGGAAAGAGACTGCTCTGTCTTTTGCTTTTTGTGTTCACCTGCTTCAGGCTTTCCTAGGAGGCCTGAGCACTCCAACAACAGCTGGGGTCAATGTGCTATGATCCTCAGAGGCGCTGGGGTGTTTGGGGATGGAAAGTTCTCTCGGAAGGAGACAGCAGGAACAAAGGCAAATGCTCCCGAGGTTTCGCTTGGCAGGCAGCACAGGAGCCCATGCTGGCTGCGATGAAACTCAGAAATAAAACAGCAAACGGCAGCCTCAGTCCACAGCTGGCTCTGCTGCCCGCCTGGCACACAACGGGAGTGACAGGGAGGACCAGGCGTGACCGGGAGGGAAGTGCTTCGGCCTTAGAACTGGTCCTTTCCCCCCTCCCCAAATCTAGAATGGTACCTGCTGGGGCACAGGCTTCTTGGAGGTCACATTTCTGCAGCCGCAATGCCCGAGTCTGCACTTGGCTCGGCCTTTCATCCTTCTCTGCTTAACGTATTCCTCCCTCTCTGCATAGCTACACACCAAGCACGCATAAAGACGAGCTGCGGATAAAAGAAAACTTGAGAGCCCAAGGAGGAAGTCATCTTAGGAGAGAGGATGAAAGGGAAGAGCAGAGAAGCCCAAAGCCTCAAGTCCAAAAACATCACCATCCTCTAAACCACCTGAAGCCCCATGCAGCCTGCCAAGACTTTGTGATCTATTATTAATAGGAAAAATAATAGATTTTCCCTGCACTGCATACATAAATATGCTTAGCTGGACTAAACCTTTAAAATAACCACCTGGGCTATGTGATTTTATTTTGTGGGTGGTAGGTCAGGTGGGGTCGCAAATATTGAGCAAGTCTTCCTGGGGTAACGTCTTTCCTCCAGGCGAAGACAACACCCCGTGTCCTCGAGGAAAGAGGACTTATTCTAGAAGGAAAAGGCTTTGCTGAAACAAAGCAGCAATCTTTACAAAGGAGACTTAATTAATTCTGACATGCAAATGGAATATTTGTGTTTCTGGTGGCTAAATGCAAATGCTGAAATTAATCCCACATGAAAGACTGTTTCCAACTGTACTTACATTAAAGGTACTTCTCAAAAGCAAAGACTTAAAAGCTGAGAAAGTAAGTATATCAATGTATTACCTTATACCAATTTAGTGGCTGTAATAGTTGCTGAAGAAAAAAAATAGGTGGGTTGTTTTAAGGTCTAACATACCTTCGGAAACACTAGAGAGAATCTCACGCTTATTTGGAAACCAGGGTCTCTGAGGAATAAGATCAAACACTGGCAAAGACATAAAGTAGAAATTAATTAACAAAAATTTTAACTCTGTCATACGGAAGTGACAGAAAATCAAACCAAAAACACACCTGTGTGTTAACAAAAAGAGAAAGAGAGAACGAGAAAAACTAAGCTAGACGTGGAAGTAGACTGAGTTTAATTTTGTTTTCCGTTTTATTCGATGCTGCTTAATCATGTTATTTCTGAGTAGTGTCTCTTGGTAGCCAAGCATCGCCAGGGCCAAAAATGTACTCATGGACGAAAAATTTAAAATTGGGAAATCTCTGGATATCATGACTTTTGTTCTGAAAAGTGGTCAAGTGCCACCATTGTCTTAATTTTAGTGATGGAACACAGGTCAGCCCCCTCTCGGGACATAGGAGTTCAAACCTGTTTCAATAACTTGCATTTAATCCCGTCAACACACAGCACTTCCTGCTGGGATCCTGTGTGCCAGATATAACTCCAGGCCTCTCCCACAAGCCAAGTGGTGAAGGCCAGTCACTGCACGTGGCAAGTGAATTATCTTAGTTTCTCTGGCGTTTAGGAGTAGATTTTCCGAGTGGCCCATCGAGTCAGACACTTGGGACTCTGAAGCTGCTCAAAAAAGATGTCTCAGGGGAGCGTCCTTGAACTCCTTCTACAGCCAGAGCAGTCACTTCGGTCACCATCGGCTATGACAGCTTTCCAAGGCCAAACCCTCTCCGCCCGGCTCCCGGACTTGCAGGGCTCGATAGATAACGCGTGCGGTCACTACAGGGCCCCAGAGCAGGCCTCGGGGATGCAGGTGGCCGTCCGTGTAAGCAGGATCTCAGCTGGGCTGGGCCCTTCTCTTTAGAATGACAGCGAGTGTCCCAGCTGCCTCCAGGATGTCTAAAGAGCTTGGTTCCACCCTTATTCTGTGACGTGGAGTCTGCACACCCAGCACCTTAAATCGCTTCTGGGGCTGAAAAAGCGTGTTCCTGCATAACACGCTTCTCTGTGCCTTTGTCTCCTCACCTACAAAACGTGAGTGATGAGAGTTTCTTACCTCACAGGATTGCTGCAAGGACTGAATAAACTATTGCATAACACAGGCCGGTGAGAGGTGGCCGGTGCTTTCTTATTTAGTGGCTTTTTAAATCACAGCCTATCTGTTCCTTTGTTTCAGCGTTCCCCAAATATTACTCATTCGTATAGCAGCCTGCTAAACTTTTTACTGTTTTCACTATTGTTTACTTAGTGTCTTTAAGATGACTCATTTCCTTTTTATTTAAAATTTGTTTTAAAAGGGAACTGTGCATCACCATGGTAAATGGAAAAAATAGAATTCTGTGCCACAACTAGGAGGCAAATGTAAAAACAAGTACAATGGAAACAAAACAACCTGATTAGACTCGAGCCTGTTGCCTGCCAGAGGCAGTGACCCCAGCCTTCCCGTTTTCCCTACGAAGAAACATCAGAGGGGCATGAAAGGCGCCCCAGCAACGAGCAGACGCTTTCTCCTCCAGTGAGCTGGGAGGCAAGAAGAGCTGGCACCGGAGGGGCCTTGTCCCCGCAGGACCTGGCATTTAGTGTCCAATCTCTGAAACCTGACTCATCACACACGAAAGTCACCCTGCTGCCCTACACTCTGGGATTGTTCTAGAGCAGCGCTGCCCAGCGCTGGTGGAGACCTTCTGCCCCCACACTGTCCGGACAGTAGCCGCCAGCCATGGGTGGCTAATTCAGCACCTGCAATGTGGCTAATGTGACTGAGAAGCCAAATCTTTCGTTTCATTGTTCTAATTAATTAAAATCGAAAGAGCCACACGTGGCTAGTGGCTATGCTATTGGACGGCACAGCTCTGCTAAGAAAGTTGCATGTCTAGGCTGTCCAAATGAATTTATGCTCATTTTGGGATGATTCCCTTGACTTCCTTGGAGAGGGGTCCTACAAAACCTGACAGTGACATAGTTGAGACTGTGTAGTGTATCCTTCATTAGGGCTCTAAAGCCCTGTGTGGAAATTTCTCTTAAAGTTTCTTTTGAGGAACTCCGTCGTTAGCAATGGTCATCCAAATAACCCCATTTCCATTTTCACACTGGTTGCCAGGAAGCCCATAAGAAATTCACAGATCAATGACAGCAACTGTGTAGGACCTCATGATATACATATACGGTTTCCGATTTCTCCTTTTAAACTCCTAGTTTGTACAACTGTATTAACTCCCCTAAAAAAATAAAAATAAAAAAAATAAACTCCTAGTTTGCATTTTCTCTGACCCTGACATTTTATTTTTTTCTTTCATTATTCTTTTCTGTAAGTTTCTTTAGAAGTTGTCTGAAATCTTTTGTGTAATTAAATAACATTCATTTTTATAAAAAAATCCTAAAAGAAATACTGTCCCATGGTACCAGTGTTTTAAATAAGTCGTCTTCTATCCAATATCGTTTATGTAAAATCACCGTAGCAAAGGTTTTCTAAAATGCTTCCAAACACGTGCTCAGATTTTGCTCAGGAGGAAGGAACCGGAGCATTGTTTGCTAAAAGCAGCAAAGCAACTGCACGCGAGGGCTGCCACTTCACACACTCCAGCATCGGGGAAGATTCAGAAACAGAGACGGGGGTTTAGGTTGTTCCGGGTGGTCTGGGAGCCACCAGGCATGTGGCCGGCTAAACTCAGGAAAGCTGTCACACAGGGAAGGACAGGGAGAGAGTGGCTTTGATGCCACGGTGACCACTGTGGAAACGATCTCCCCAGCAACAGCGTATGTGCGGGGCCTCTCTCACAGCTGACTTCCAGAAGCTAAAAATGGCCGCGTCTCTTCATGGGGTGAGGAGGGAAAGTCAAAACCGGAAGGTCAAGGAAACCTCTCGAGTGGCAGCACGTTTTAATCTTGCACTCAAATAAAGCTGTCTGCTTCACTTTTCCCATCCTCCGGGCAGCACCTCCCAGATTTCTAATGACCGCAGAGCAGAACTTGAAGGACACTAGAATAACAGGGCCTTTTTTTTTTTGGTTTGGGATAAGAAGAGATGATGATATTTGAAAATCCATCATATCTAATTCTCTTCTTAACCAGAGCCAGGAGCATGATGAACACCCAGATTCTCCTGACAGGCATTAAAGTGCTGCTGCTGCCCGGCCGAACGTGTGAAATCAAACAGCCTTCCCATGCCACACTCTAGCTCAGGGGTCCTCACACTTTTTAAACAAGGAGCCAGTTCACTGTGTCCCTCAGACCATTGGAGGGCTGGACTATAGTTTAAGAAAAACTATGAACAAATTCCTATGCACACTGCACATATCTTATTTTGAAGTAAAAAAAAACCAAACGGGCAAAAACACCCGAATGTGGCCTGAGGGCCGAAGTTTGAGGGCGCCTGCTCTAGCTCAACGGCCCATGAGATTCTAAGTGAGATGCACAGATCACGCCCATACCCAAGACCAAACACGGCAGTCACTTGTGAAGGCAAGAAATGAACATGGAGCGTCTACCGCGTGTGCCCTGTATTTCCAATCTCACAACAGTCTTACAAGATTGTTTCTGCTTTACAAACGAAGAAACTAAGATTTACCTAAGGTCACAGGATTTAAACCAGGGCTCCTACCTTCCAAGTTCAGTGTCCCTTCTTTTACCATCCCACTCTGGAGAAAATACCTTAAAAGCCAAGGAGACTTTTTCAATAGGTCAATTCCCCACTAAGAAAAGTGGCAACAAACCCAAGGCTTTTCACAGAGCTCATGAGGAATAAAAACAGGACCTAAGAACAATTATTTTGATACAAGAGTACAGGAGAAGCAGGAAGTAGCTGTGGGAGGTGCTGAAAACAAAGCAGTTCCAGAACAAGTGAACACGGCAGCTTAGACCTCAGGGTCCATGGGGGGGGGAGGGAGGGAGGGGGAGAGGGAGGGAGGAGGAGAGGGAGGGTGGGGGAAGAAAGAGAGAGAGAGACGACAGACAAAAAGAGGACATGAAGGCAGAGCTGAAGCAGGCACCAGCCAGAGAGAAGATGGAAAACTGAGGCCTCCCTGGCTGGGCAACATCAGTCCTAGATGCTCAGCCCTCAACTGGGGGCGGCCTCTCTGCCTCAAGCAAGCAGGGGAGACGTCTGCAGGGTGTGCTTGTCAAGGGTCTGTTGCTCCTTCTGGAAAGAGACGCCTGGTTTTCACTGGGAGCCTCCTCTTCCTGCTCTCCAACATGAGACTGGGTGAGGTCCCTCCCACCCAGCACCGGCAGTGGTCACACCAGTCTCATCAGACCGCTCACAGAAGTCCACCATCCAATCCCAGCAGACCAGCGAGACGCGGCCCGGGACTCTGCTGAAACCATCCAGCCGGGCTCACAGCCTGGCGCCGCTGGGAGCCATCCCACCCGCCTACCCACGCAGAGCGCCAGCCCAGAAGGCCGCCTAGCGGTGGGGACAGGAGATGGCAGCACGGTCCTGACCTCCTCGGGTCTAACCTCCCCCTGGATGTTCCAGTTGCAACACAAGTCACCAAGTCCCCACTTCTGCTCAAGCAGTCAGAGCTGAGATCCTGCTGTGGCCACACCGGCACGAGGCGGCCCCAGCCTACGCCTCCTGTCCGTCTGAACGAGGACCACAGGCTGCGTGGTCAGAGACTCTGGGCAGTCGACACGCCGGCCTTGAGGGCCACGGCCTCCCAACTACCATGCTCCACCACCACCGGCAAAGCACCACGGCACGACGACTGGGTCCTTCCGCCCCAGCTGTGACGGCCGCCTGAAGACCAGGCACTTACCTGATACACGTGGAACGCATTCGCCGCTTTGCCCCGGAGAAACACCGAGGGGATCCAGACGTTGATGAGCGCCCGGTTTGATCTGACAACAGAAAGAAATCAGAATTGGTCATTTTAACTTATGAAAAAAAAAACAAGAACCAAAAACAGTTCTTTCCTCTAATAGCTACTATACACAAGCAATTTATGACAACATATAGCACAGCTGACAGTACGCTAAAGGACAAGTCTCATCACTCAGTCCACATATATCTATACACACACCTCTTATCTCTCATGCCTGCGTATGAACACACACACACATGCACATGCAACTCGTACTCTGGATGAGAAAGAGCCGCCCTTCAGTTCTTCTTATTGAGTGACACTGGCCTATAATTTACCTGAACCTCAGTCTCCACATCTGGGAAAGGGGTTGCTAACTAGAAGCACAAGGAAGCTATGATGGGGGGCCAGGCGAAGTGACACTCACAGAGTTTCTGGAGCACCCAGCACAGTCATGCTGCCTCCTCACTGTGCTGGCTTTAGACCACGACCCCCACTTTAAGATCAGACCCAAAAGAGCTCAGGAGGACAACACCCCTGGCTGTGAGAACGGCAGCTGTCTGGGGTGGGAGGAGGGAAAGGCAACAGAAAATGACAAGTTGGAAAACTAGGATGCCACACACAAATAACACTCTGTCAAACTGTCCAGAAACACTGTGTGCGTGGATCTAATAAAGTGAGATTTAAATTCAAATACAACATAATTTAGTGCCTATCTATAATGTATAGGCTGCGTGCTTTTATCTATATTAACTCATTTAATGCTTATATGGACTATTTATTTAAAGTACTTTAAAGGGTTATTCTAGTTATATGACTGTTTTGGCTCATGTGATTGTGATGACTCAAAACTTAACTCTGAGGCACCAGGTACACACACAGACCCTCGTCACATCCCCACCCGGCTGGATTCAAATCACAGAGCTAGTCAGTTGACTGTTGCTGAAACTCCAAGAGCAACCTGAATAGTTATCACATCAGTGCTCTGCAATTCTGGAAGGCCCTAGCCTTTGCCTCTACTTAGAGTTGTTCCAGAGCTCTCCTTCTTTCTAAAGAGCAGCTCATAAAAATTAGCCAGCTTCCTGCGCTTGGAACATAATTTAAGACGCTGACGATGGAAGATTCCATGACTCAATGTTCTCACAACCTCTAGAGTAAAGAGCATTTTATTTTCGTAATGGCAATAACCCTCAGGTAATGGTTCTCTCTAGAAGCAGCATTCCTTCTACGTTCTGAGCTGAGGTGGTGACCTCCTTCAAGAGGTAAAATAAGCCCTATCGATCACTTCCCCAGGGTGCAAAGGACAAACTGCAATTCTGAGCCACCAAACTGGTCTGTGTATCCAATGACATTCCTCCTATAAAGGTCCCTGGAGCTGTGCTAGTGCCAACAGCACCTCCCTTTGTCACCAGGGCAGGGGGAGGACAAAAGTATATCCAACACTCTTTTTTACTAACTTTCCTAGATTGAGGAGGACCAGACAACCACCCAGGGCTACCATGAGTTTACCTGCAGCTGAGGGAGGCATTTCTCCCTTTTAGTATATTTACCACCCTGTACTAAAATTGACTGTTTATGGCCAGGTGTGGTGGCTCACACCTGTAATCCTAGCACTTTGGGGTAGGCTGAGGTGGGAGGATCCATTGAGGCCAGGAGTTTGATACCAGCCTGAGCAACAGAGTAAGATCCAAAAAATTTTTTAAAATCTAGCTGGCTGTGTTGGCATGCACCTGTAGTCCTAGCACCTTAGGAGGCTGAGACAGGAGGATCACTGGAGCCTAAGAGTTCGAGGCTGCAGTGAGCTATGATCATGTCACTGCATTCCAGTCTAGGCAACAGGGCAAGACCCTTTCTCTAAAAATAGAAATTAAAAAAACTTGATGGTTTATATAGCCATTTCCCTCCCAGATGTCAGTTCATTTTTCACACATTCATTCATTAAACAAGTATTTGCTGAGAACCTACCACATGCCATACGATAGTCTAGTACTGGAGGTAGAACAATAAAGGAAGTAGACACAGCCCCTTCATGGAGTATGTAGTTTAACAGGGGAGACAGACACTTCTCCATAAAAATTACTTCACTGTGGTTGAGAAACATACTTTGTATGATTTCAATTTTAAAAATTTACTGAGACTTGTTTTGTGGTCTAACACACCATCTACACTGGATGTGTTTCATGTGTACTTAAAAATGTGTATTCTGCTGCTACTTGGTTGGAATGTTCTATATATGTTTGTTACATCTAATGGGTTTATTGTATTGTTCAAGTATTCTATTTCCTTATTGCTCAGTCTAGTTAATCTACCCATTTATGAAAGTGGGGTGAAGTCTCCAACTCCTACTGTAGAATTGTTTACTTTTCTCATTGCTATCAATTTTCACATTGGGTGTTTCAGGGCTTTGTTGTTGGGTACACGTATGCTCACGGTTGTTTCACAGAAATTCTTTAACGACCATTGTTTTAAGTACCACCAAGGAAAGCTAGATCTAAGGAAAGTGAATGCCAGGCAGGCCTGCGTTGGTCCGGGGCATCAGAGAAGGACTCCTGGAGGAGGCAATATTTGGGCCAGGCTCTGAGGAATACCGAAAGTTGGCCCAGTTGGGGAGGGGAGGTGGAGGATGGGGAAGGTGTTCCAGGCAGGGGAACTAACGTGTGGAAAGCACAGAGTCAGGATCAGGACTGCCTGGGTCTGAATCCTCTGCCAGCTGTGGGGTGGCTGACATGAGGACTGAGTGAGTCAGTAGACTACCTAGCATAGAGGGGTGCTGGGGGGGGGGACTGAGTAAGTAAAATAACAGTCCTGAGGGGAAGATCAAGCAGTCAGGGGAGTGGAACAGGCCGGGGTGGCTGGTGTGCAGGGAGGGGAGAGGCCGGGCTGGGGCTGAAGCCAGAGGTCAGCAAGGGCCTTCCTTGTAAGCTCCATGAAGGAGTCTGGACTCTGTCTTGAGAGAGGGCACTGGTGCCATCACTTCCCTGTGGCTTCAGTGTGGATGGGCAAACTGGCAGGAGCAGGGTCTGAGTATCTGGGGAGAAAGGACATGTCCTGGACCAGGCGGAGGTGCTTAAGGGCAGGGGCTGTGGCTCATCCATTCCCTCCATGGAGAACCTGGCAGGACACCTGCCCATAACAGGTGCTTGGCGAACTCGTGGTTTAACAGTGCGTCCCTCCCGCCTCGCCACTGACTAGTCTCTGGCTTCCCCTCCGCGGATCTCACCTCTCCCCCCAGTTTCTCCCCACCATTGCTACCCACCATGCTGCCACCCTAGCAGCCACCTTGCGCTGTCCTCACGCTGCCCACGAGCCCAGGAGTGAGGAAACCCGGGCCCAGTGGGGTTAGGTGCCTTGACTGGTGCCTGAGATTCTCGCACGGGGGGCCTGGCTCCAGAAACACGCTCTCTCCAGTGCCAGCCCCGCCCTCCCGCTCCGGAAGCGGCTCCTCCTGGATGAGCCCTTCTCCCAGGGAGGCTGAACCTTCTTCCACTCGCCACGGCTGGATGAGAGACGGAGGCCCTGCCTGCCTTTAACCCAGCACTTACCCCACTTTCTTTGCCAGCCTGCAGGGACCGCTGGTCCAAAAACTAAGGCACCCAGAATAAGAAGAGCCTGATGACCAGCTAACTTCCTTTGGGGTTAGCAGCAGAGGCACCGATAGAATCTAACCCCATCAAAACCCAGGCCAGCGTACTGACTACTGTTGTCCCAATAACCCAGCGACCACAGATAACAAATGAGTGACGTGTGCCAGAGTCGGGCACTAGGGACGGGTGGGGACTGCGGTAACCCAAAGAGCACATGCCCTGTGTGCGGGGCCAGCTGCTGCTCAGCTCCAGCTGACTGTGGCCTTACATTGGTGAGTGTCTAATTTGAAAAAACAAAGAAAAAGAAATTGAAATTTTTATATCGTTTCTTTCAACTTTTAAATGTCAGCCAAAAAAATGTTTTTGAATACCCAAAGGGGACATAACATACATCTGAAGGCCAGGCTTGGGCTGCAGGAGGACAACTCCCCACCTTTACAATAACCAAGTCCACCCTGTGTAGATTTCAACAACGGTTTCTGTATCCCCCTCCAGTCTTCCGGGACAGAAGCCAACAGAGCCCTATTTCTAAAGGACCCTCATGAGCAAACACCATGGACTTACATTTCAAAATCCGACAAACTCTGGTCTTCGGATGTTTGACTCAAATCTCCAGGCACCTACCATCAGGAGAAGAGGGGAGAAAAAAACGCATGATGGTTACCAAGGGTTGCATAATCACGGAAGAATTCTGCCTCTCAACGATCCCTGAACATTTCCTGATAAGGACAAGGTGAAAAGCCGTTACTAGAAAACAATAAGAGGTTTTGTGGGGGGATGGTTGCAGATGATGCTGCAGTAATAAAAACATGCTGCCACCACGAGAGATCTCAATTATCTTTACGGAAAAAGAACTGTTAATCCTATTGAGATAATCACAGGCATGTAAAAGCATGTAATTTGGGAGCTATAAAGGCCTAATTAGGATCTCAGACACCAGATATCAGATGTACAACGGAAAAAATATCCATTGTCACTGTGAGGAACATCACACACACAGACACACCCCGTAAATAGGCACAAAAGGCCAATGTCTAGCTGCAAAATGATTCCATCCTCTCCCCCTCATAACGTATGAGCAATTTTAGGCAGCAGAATGTGACTTATCCTTCTGATTCAGAAGGGCTACAAGAGAAGATGATTAGGGGAGAGAAACTAACTGCTCGGCACGATGGTCCCTCCCCAGCTCTGCTTAGGGGCCTTGCACCCTGTGGAGGTGAGTTGAGGGCCAGCAGGTGCTCCACGGCGCATGTGACCTCCGATAAGTCCCCCACCCCCGGCTCCCCCTCAGATAGGGAAATCGATTTTCAGGGCTGTTGCAAGGATTTGCAATTATTATGTAAAGCAGATAGCAAAATGCCCAGCAGTGGTGGATGCTCAATAAATGTTGATATTATTCTCATACCCAGGGAATGAGCTTTCTTTTTTGATCTGGTAGAAACTGAATTGGCTGGAATTTTAACAACGTAGATCAGGATTAAGAAGAACCCAGTGGAACAGAGAAGGGCGTGGAATAGTGATGGAGAAAGAGAGAACACAGATTTCACACCTTTCGCCTATCAGAGTCTTCACATCTATGCCCTTCATAATGACCCCAAGGGAGGTATTATTTTCCTCACTTCATAAATGGGGACACTGAGTCTCAGAGAGGTTGTATAACTTGCCGAAGCGCACATCTAGGAAGCAGATCTGTCCAACTTCAAAGGCTTTTCTGCTACAACCCTCAGCAAACAGAAGAAAAGCCAGCTAACAGGTGAACAAAGAAGGTGAGACTTCAAGAAGTTCTGCCTCTACAGAGGGTCAGAAGACACTAGAAGGCTCTCCTTAAAGAAACAGTGGGTTCCGGCTTTGGGGACAGAATGCAGGGGTTATGAAGCCTAGGCTCTGGGTCCATGCAGCTCAGGATCAAATCCCAGCCCTACTCTTCCTGTGTGGCCATGAGCAAATCACTTCTCTGCGCCACACTGTTGTCATCTGTAAAATGAGTATACTAGAAGATAAAATGAGTTAATACCCATATAGTATGCAGAACAGTGCCTGGCATGTAGAAAGAGCTCCATAGCTGACAGTGTACCATGACAATAATATGACAATTATTGAGAACTAAAAGCAATGTGTTCTATTATCCTTGACCCTAGACACAGAACCTGCCCTGCCAACCCAAGTGGTGCCTCTCACCCCATGCATGGCAGTCCAGAGGGAGAAGGACCCACACTGAGTCCATCATAGACGTCCAGAGCTAAGTGATCAAACCTGGCTCCAGGCAGCAGATGATCCTAAAAAGGCGCTATGGAGAGACTCCTTCAAACCCAGTAAGGAGAAACCTGCCTTGCCACTTGGAAGAACTTCAGTTTCCTAGGACCTAAAGCCTCACTGGTTCAGGAACTTGCTGGGCTGTGGGTTGGTGTCACTCTGCTGCTATGGTGGCTGCCACTTTCCCATGAGTAGCTGGGAGGAGAGTTGGTATATTAGGAAGCCATGAGGCTGCAGGCCCCTAAAAACATCCACATCTGTGCCCTGTGAGTCCACTGCCAAAATGTATCTACAGGAAACAATGGAAGACACCAACCAAGATTTACATCATAAACTGTTCCTCTTTCCATTCCTTAGAGAAGTGGGGGGAAAAAAACTACAAACTAAAAAAGGTCTAACTATAGAGTATGCCTCAAGAAATTATGGTGTGTCCATATGAGACAGCAAGGCAAAAACATTTTTTTAAATAGGTTTTGCATGGGGGGGTGTCCATGCACATTCATGAGGGCTCAAGTCTAAAAATTCTGGAAAAATATGTAATAAAAGTCATAGTGGTGATCATTAATAAAAGATTAGGAGTGGGATTGGGGGAAAGACATTTACTTTTCATTTTCTATCTCTCTGTAAGACAAAAATAATGTATCTTTCAATTGCTTAAAAAAATTTAAATGTGCTTTTGAAGAATGAGATAGCTTTCTATGTGCTATCAGGAAAAGCTCCCCAAGATAGATCATTAAGTAAAACCAGAAGCAGTGTATGGACACAGTAGGTCTAGTACTCTACCTTGGGTACAAAAATGGAAAATTAAGACTATCCAGTTGTATTTGCTTGTTTTTGCATTAAGAAGCTGTAGGAGAGAAATTCAAGATGCCAACGAAAGGGACACCCGTGGTGGAGACAGCGCCAGGAGCGGGCCTGGTTGCTGAACACCCTTTTATATCATTTGAGCTTTGAAATAAATTAATGAACTACCAATTAATAATTTAAACAGAAATGTATCATCCCCCCAAATGAGTGTTTCTGGTAAATTTTTAACAGCCTAGGAAAGAAGCTCTGGTCTCTGTGTAATAACTGCCCGGCGTGATTCCCGGCTATGGCTCACAACGTCCGTGTGTCACACAGACCAGAATGAAATGCATCCAGAAGGCTACAGCAGGCTATTTCTGAGAGAGAAGTCACAGGATTTTGAACTTTTCTGTGCTTTCTCCAACGGAGATGTATTAATTGCATAACCAGAAGCAGACACACATGTTTTGAATGTGTATCATCAGGTAGTACAATATTCTTTCCACCTGCTCCGCCTCCGTGCGTTTCCCTAGAAGGCAGAGAGCCAGATGGCAGGGACTTTGCCTTCAAACTCTTTTAGGCATCCTGCATGGAAAAGGGCAGAGGAAGGGCCCCGAAGCCACGCCACCTTCCTGACGACATCCACTCTCCTCTTCCTGCATCCACGTGGGACTTAGTGGGAACAGCCACGACTCCGGCACCTTCTCTGGCAGGGACTACAGGGCAGCCGTGGGGAAGGCTCTTCTGGGCACGGTGTGGGGCCAGGTGAACAGACTGCAGGAGGGACTCACGGGGCCGCCAGGATGCCAGCCCCACCGCTGCCCACACTCGCCACCGCCTTTGCAGGCAGCCTCGTTTCTAATCGGAAGGGAACAGAGTTTGTGCCCAGAGAACCTCCTTCACAAGAGCCTCTGACTACCCCAAAAAGCACCGAAGGACAACCAAGAGGAGTGAAGGAAAAGACAGGGTGGAGTGTTTAAGGACAGACGTCACTTCACAATTATGAGAAAACATCTTGAAGCTTCTTCAAAGACACTCGATTCTTAGAACAAGGTATTCTCTTGACACGAAGTTCCCCTCAGGGATGCTGATTTTCAGGGAACGTTCTGGATGATGGATGTAACTATCTGGCAGTTGTTAAATCCTCCTGACTTAGAGGCTTTTCTTCTAATTATGTGGCCTTACTGGGATCAGCAAACCAGTCAGTATATACATGTCTACATGAGCACCAGGGAGGCTGGGTTGGAAAAAAAAAAATCTGGAAACTTTCTAACCTCTGTGGAATGTATCTTGATAACAAGGCCAGGCTCTATGGCAACAGCATAATGATAATGGAAGGCGGAGTTTATTAAACATCCCAAAATTTTGTCTTTTCATGCTGCCTTTCAGGCTGGCACTAGGTATCAGCTGGGCTTTACAGCAATCCTCCAGAAAGCCAATTTGATTTTATATTCTGACAATAAAAGAAGTGTGGACCAGAAATTATTTTCTAAGAAAAATCAACTTTCTGTTGATACTGGCTGCAAACATCCAGTGTGACCTCCTGGAGTCTGGGCAGTCTTGGAGGACACATCTCTAGGATGCAGCCTTCTCTTTGATTTACCTTCAACACGAGGCATAAATAAGTGATCAGCAGCATGGTTATCTTCACTCGCTTTTCCCTGACCCCGCAGAGAAGGGAGCTCGCCATCTGCCTGTGATATGGGCAGTCACGTGGCAACATTCAGGTGCAGGAAAAGGCAGAGCCTCTTACTAGAGCAGCCAGCACTCCCAGATGCTCCTGGAGCAAACACCCCTGGGTGCTGCAGACACAAGATGTGGAATGATAAATGAGACCCAGAGAGAATGTGCTTCTGGACTGCGCTGGCCAAGAAGTCTCCACAATCTGTCCTGAGTCGGATTTCCTGGGCTGTTTGTGGGGTGGGAAAGCAGCGAGAGACCAACAGCAGCAGCTCTGACCCCAACACCAGTGTGGGGCTCTGACACTGGCCACCCTGCCACTCTGATTGGCAAGTCCTCAAATGTGGAAGATTCCAGAGGTTGTGCCAAAACGAATAACAAATATCCACTATGTACTAAATAAATGTTTATTTAAATTAAAAAGAGAGACAGAGAACGAGAGAGAAAATCAGCCCATTTGACAAAGCCATGGGAAAAAAGTGTATCTCCTTCCATTGGCAGAATCAGGATGCAGCCAGTGGGTGGCAAAGGTGGACAGGGAACCCTTCTCTCCTTGGAGCTGCCTTCACTTCTAGTCCTGAAAAGCATGTAAGCACAACACCACCACCGGGCATCAAAGGCTTCCCACTTTGCAAGGTTCTTTCACATAATAACTCTTCCTACATCTACCCCCAAAGTGACCCTGTGGGCAGAGGTGTCATCCCCCTTTCACAGGAGAGGACAAGAGGGCTGAGTATGAATAAACAGAGGAAGCAGAGCTGCCAGGAGCCCAACCCAAATCTTCTAGCCTACTCAGCAGCTTCTCACTCAGCCTCAGTGACTTTAGGTGCTCAGCTTTCTCCAGACAGAGAGGCCATGTGAGGTATTTTTGTCAATAATCCCACCTGAGATCCTAGTGGACAACCAGCACCAGATGCCAGAACAATAGTGCCACCTGGGACGTCCAGCTCAGTCAAGCCCCAGGTGACAGCAGCCCTAGGTGACTGCAGATACCATATGATGCAGAAGAACCACCCAGCTGAGCCCAGTCAACCCGCAGACTCATGAGAGAGAAAACAGCTGTGTTTTTTAAGCCATTAAGTTTTGGCATGGTCTGACACACACCAATAGATAGTCCAGGGAAGTAACTTGCCCAAGTTCATTTAGCTATTAACAGCAGAGGTGGGATTCAAATGCAGGGAGTCTGGCTCCAAAGTCTGCACATTTAATCACTGCCTCCCACTACATAGTCGCCAGTCTTTGCATCTTGACTCTAAGATGCCCAGATGAAGTAACCCAAATTCATGTCCTAGAGGCATAGCTGGTATAGAGACCTCTGATGGGTAAAGAAAGGCTGAAAGGACTCAACCACTTAAGAGCAGACATATGCATACATGTGTACAGGGGGTTTTCTTGTGTGTGTTGGTGGTGTTGTCATTGTTGCTGCTGCTGCAAGTTGATTTCCGGTAGGCACCAGGCCTAGAGGCCAAGGCATAGACCTGGCCCAGTCCAAGGTGGCTGGGCTTCTCCCAAAGGAGTCCCAGGTCCTATTCCATCTCTGGGTATAGCTCAGCTTCCAGACTCTGAGCCGAATACATAAGCTCCCAGGGTCAAATGAACACTCGGACATTTTGAGTTCTAATCCCTGACTTCCAGGTGTGGTTCGAGAAGTCACTTGGCTTCCGCAAACCCTGGTTTCTCCCTAACCTACCTCATAACAACCGGTCTCTGCTGCTCTTTAGAATCAACACAAGTTAGAGAACAGGAACAACATGTGTTGAAAGTCTACTATGTGCCAAGGCATTTATAGTGTCACATTAAATCCTCAAATAACCTGCAAAGCAATTATTATTGCAAGTTGTTGCTCCCTTTCCCTGCCTCTTTGCAACGATAGCTCTTCTCATTCTTCAGGATTCAGCTAAAATGAATTCCGAGGAGGCACCTTCCTGGACCACCAGAACTGGAGAATGATTTCTCCATTGCCACCCTCTGCAGCTCACATCTGTCAGCCTACAAGTTCTCCACACTGGTTATCTGTGGATCGGGCCCTTTCTTGAGGGCTTGGAGAGCTCTACCTGTTCACTGTGACACAGGCAGCCTGGCCTAGCACCTGGCACACTGTAGGCACTGAATTAATATTTGTGACTGATTAAACAGATGAATCATAGTAATACAGTAATACAAGCTATATTTCTACACTGAAATTCCAATCGATTTTTAAACTGCTTTGTAGCAAATTCAAAATCTTCATGCATGGTAAGGAGAAATTAGTTTGGAGATTAAAAAACAAACAAACAAAGAATCTTATTTTCTCTCTTCTAATCACCGAGCTCTTAGGTTCACTCACTGCTCAAAAGAAAAGACAAAGGAAGATACCACATAAGGGCAGCAAATCTTTCCCCATCATGAAATGGCACCCATAATCTGTTTTCTAGAGTCACTTTCTCACTCATCTGTGTTTTCAAATAGCCTTCCCTTGTGCAGTTAGCTCTCACTTTTTACTGCCAAAAATGACAACTATTTCCATCCCACCAACACTCCTGCTTTCTCGTCTCATCTTTTAATAAGGAGCAAAATATGAAATGGCATGGCTCTGTCTTCCGGCTCACACGGCCAAGCCAAATGCCTGGGCTACTCATGCCTCGAGGGGCAGCCAGCGCAGGTCTAGACCATTTTCAGAAGGCTGCTGTTTATTTGTTCATTTGTTATACAATTAGAGGCATCATATCTGTGTGGTTTTAAAAACAGCTGTGGTCAGGGACTCTGCTGGGAGAACACTGGCAAAAAAAAAAAAAGAGCTTTAAAAGAGTTTTTATTTTATCCTCTACGTAGCCCTGAAGCCTCCTATAAGCATATAGCATTACACTTCCATGAATTAGTTTTTGATGCGTCCGTTTTTCCCAAAAGATTATGAGGGTCTCAAGGACAATCTTCTCAGAGCCCAGGACAGTATCAGGCACACATGGTTGCTCAATGAATGCTCCCATCGGATGGGTAGTGAGGCAGAGGTACAGATGGATTAATGGATGAATGGATGCTTGGAGGAAGGCAGGGAAGGGAGGCAGGTGCTGGGAAAATTATCTAATTTACTAAGGATGGACATCTAGTTTTTTTTCCAAGAAATCAAGATGCATGGACAACATAAGTACAAAGACAAGTATACAAAGACATTTACTGCAACACTACTCAGGATAACAAAAGCCTAGAAACATGTAATGAAATGGTTACATAAAATATAGCACAGCCTGACTACAGAGCTATTAAAAGAACAGCACAGACCACCTCTAACAGGGAATGATCTCTAAGAGATAATGTCAAATGACAAAAGCAAGACGCAAAACAGCATGTCAGGCAAGCTACATCTTCGTGAAGGAGTGGGAGACACGTGTCTATGTGCTTGGATTGGATACATGTGTCTGTGGGCATTAACCATTTCTAGAAAGATACACAAGAAACTGCCCACTGGGGATGACCTTGAGAGAAGGGCCTGAGAAAAGAGGAAGATTTACTTTTTTCTGTAAGACTTTATAAATTATTACCATGTACATGAGTTGTTAATGTTTCAAAAAATAAACATAACAATAGTGCAAATTTTAAAAAAAGAAAGAAAAAAAAAAACCTATGTCTGTGATGGAAAAAAACAGAACAGTGAATGCCTCCAGGAAAGTGGAGTAGGGCTGGGGGAATGGATCGGACCAAGGAACATTATAGAATAATGTTCAAGTTCTATGTGCATACTGAAGGATTTTGGAAAAAAATGCACACTACTGTCTGCAATTTACTTTGAAATGCATTCCCCACTCCCCCAAAAAAGATTAAATGCTAGGTGTATAGAGGGGTGGATGACAAATGATGGACAGATGATAAAGTACAGAGAAATGTTAATGGTAGACTCTAAGTGGTAGGTATGCAGTTGTTCACTGTAAAATTCTTTCATATAACTATTTTAGGTTTTTCAAATAAGATTTGGAAAAAAGTTTTATTCAAGCATTCTAGGAGAATGACTAAATTATCTTTCTATTCTCTGTTCAGACCATGATATAATAGTACCATCTTCTAAAGAGGCTATCAGAGTATGCAGCTTAAAAACATGAGAGAGAGAGGACTGTTGAAGTGTGTCTGACGGCTAACGAATGGAACTATTATGTTTTTCTGGATTCTGTGGTATTCTTCGTATTATTAGCTCTTTAATGATAATTTGTTGTGATTTCTTTCCTCTTTCTAAATAAATAATTTTTTTAAAAAAGATGGGATGAGACTTAGGTCAGCAGGGACTGAGCTCTGACTTAGCTGTGTGGCCCAGAACAAGCCACCACCTGTCTCTGGGCCTCACTTCCCTCCTGTAACAGGGGGACAGAGGTGCCCTGGTGGGGCTGCTGTAAGGCCCAGAGAACCGCCCCCACCCCGCACCTGGCAGAGGAACGTTCTCAGTAAGTAGCAGTTACTCCTGTTACCCACGGACAGAGTCCAAGGCCGTCGGACAGAACAGACAGCGACCTGCTGCCTCCAGGCTTTCTGGAAACCGCATGGGGGGCACGGTGGTTTGGATGATGACCACCGCACCCTGAGCGTGGGCCCCACTGCCCCATTCCACAGATCTGTGCTGAGTTCAGCTCGGGAGTCAGACACTTCTCAGGGGCACCCGGGGGACAACGGCGAACAGGAAGGCAGCGGCCTGGGCGCACAGAGAGCACAGTCCATCAGCAGGGGCGGCCTCCGCACCAGCAGTCTACGCAATTCACTATGCAGCTATGGCTGTCAACAGTCCACAGCGAAGGACAGGGATAAATTAGGTGTCCGGGAGGGGTGTAAGGGAAGCAGTTTCAAGGTGGACGGAAGCACGAGGGAGCAGCATGTCTTCCGGCTTTGCTGAAGCCGTGGAAAACCAAGGAGGGATTCCAGCCAGGGCGAGGCTGGTCCAGCTCACACTTCAGCTGGCGCTCTGCTGCGGCCAGCCGGCCACTGCACACACTCGGCACACACGTGCACGCACCCCCCTCCCATCTCAGCTGTGCACACAGGGGAACACGCTCACTTCTCTGCTCATCCCTCTTTATCCCAGAAGGCTCACTTACACAAAAAGTACAAATCAACAATTGGATACAGTTTCTCCAGGTTTACATCACCAACATAAAATTATTCTTAAGTTATGAATTTTCAACCAGGCTCTAGTGAAAGACCCAAATCAGCTGCAATGAGCAAAGAGCATCCAACCAACTCAAACTTGCTTCTGGCTCAGAGGAAAAAAAGGAATGACCATACCTCGGCTGGGCCTGCCGGGCCTCCCCCACCCTGCATCACATTCCTGGCTTTTTAACCTGCTCCTCGCAGGTGCCAGGGTTTCTAGGAACTGTCTCCAGGGCTCCATGGCCAGACCCCCCCACCCTCCGCCGTGAGAGTGGGTTTTCCTTTGGTCCATTCTCCACCTTGAGTTTCCAAGGAAGGCTCCTCTTAAAGAAAAGATTACACAAACACGATTTGCTTATTTTAAAGAATTTTAGAAAACACTGGACAAATGGCCTCATTCACTATTTCAGCCTTAACTCCCACTGAACAGCCAGAGAAGCCCAGGCAATCACTCAACCCTCAGAATCCTCACTGGCTTGTGCCAGGACTGCAGTAAAACCAGGGAAGGATTTCCTACAATGCACTACATTCCCAGTTAAAATTGCCCCTTAGAAATTAGCAAGGGACCACCAAGCAGTATTTCACAGCATTAAAAGATACCAAGGGTATTTAACCAGCAGGTCTGAGCTCATTATTGCAGACAGGAGTGACCTTGGGTGTACCTGGGTTGAGCTGCTAGAGATGCCAGCCTACAAGGACAACAGAAGGACCCTGCCATTCCTGTTGCCCCATACTGTCTTCTTGCAAAGAGAAAACACCCCTGACCAGCACCAAGTGCGGGTGTATCACACAGGGAAACCCTCCCTGGCCGAGACTGGAGGTTTATTCATTTTTGCATTTCCGACAACTAAATCCAGCACCTCCCATACCCTGAATCAGGAACTAGCAAACTATGGTCCACAGGCCAAATGCCAACTGTTTTTGTAAATATTTTTACTGGAACGCAGTCGCACCCATAAGATGGCTGTGTATCGTCTGTGAGTGCTTTCATGCTACATCAGCGAAGTTGAGTAATTATTGATACAGAATGACCTGCAGAGTCTAAAACATTTACTGTCTGGGCATTTATGGAAAATGCTTGCCAACTCCTGTCTAATTGATGTGCTGAACAGATGCAGAAAAATTATTTGTGACTTCAAGGAAACCTCATGCTTCTTGGTGGAGAGGAACACATTATTGCATGCTATAGCTTCATAAAATGTCAGTGACTTTAGAATAAAATGAGGCCCCAGATCTTGACGGAGAAGGAGCGATGGGTACAACAGTAGGAACAGGCATTCATTTGCATCTGCTCGTGTAATTCTTAGAGCAACCTGACGAGTATTAATGTCTCCCACATTCTATGAGAGGCTCAGAGAGGCTCAGTGATGTGCCCACAGACACAGCAAGAATTCAAAGCCAGGTGTGGCTGAATCCCAAGCTGTGCTCCTTCCACCATGCCTGCTGCCTCTCTCAGAAGAAACACGGGTAGGGACCAAGAATCCAGGCTCATCTCCTCTGGAAGAAGGAATCTATAAAATTTGGCATCTTCAAAAGGCAGTTTCTCATAAAGCGAAGTGAGACACTGAGGCACTCGGAGCATGTGCGTGTCTGGGCCATTAGCTGTCAACTGTATGCATGGATTGTATTTTTAACATTATAAGCACAGTGATTAAAGCTGCAGATGAGAAGGCTCCACATTTGCTGCTAATTTTCAGATAAAAGCAAAATGACTCTGGAGTGTTTTCTCCCAGGATTCTTCATTTAATTTCTATCAATCACAAATAAGAAAGCCACATCTTGGAGGCCCCTTCAAGCATGGAGGTGGGCTGGGGGGGCACGGGGAGGAATGGTGTTGATGAAGCTCTTTAATGATTAGTTTTGGCTACCAAGGTCCTCCAAGGAGAGACGTAGGGTCCTAAGGTCAGGTAGACCTGGGCTTCGACACTTACTAAGGGAGAAGCCTTGAACCTGTTTCCTCATCTGTAAAATGGGGCCAGCACTCACCTGCCACGACCCCTGCCATGACCTATTGGTAAAATACGCAGTATCCTGCCTGCTCCATGATCATAAACGCTCCATAAATAGCATTTCTCACCCCCCCCCAATCCCACACCCTCTCTTTACCTCCCTGCATTACAAAGATGACAAACAGGAAGGCAGATGCAGCCAGCTCTAACTTTGGCCATTGTTCCCTCAGCTCAACTCTGATCAGAACCCATCCTCTACTTCTGAGACCCCATCACCTTCTCGTCTCTCTCCCTGGGCACCCCAGGGCCCCCTCACTGGCTGTTCCAAGCAGAGCGTCGCTGGCACCCCTGGGAAGAATGGGACACTACAGCAAGCTGTGGCCTTCTCGCCACCTGTTTTCTAGACCCATCCAGTTGTGTGATGAGGCACAAGGACAGCCCGGCTGAGCCCGGCTTCCCTCCCAACCAGCGCTGAGACCCCAGGAACTGAACCGTTAACTCAGTTCCCATTTGTCAGTGATGGGAATCTAGATGGTTTCTCTTATTTGGTCTTTCTTCTCAAAAAGAAAGCAATTTATTTAATTTTTCACCGGACTTCCACTCTTTACTTATTACCACTGAGCTGGCGCTGGCATTGCCATGTGTTTGGGAATGAGTCATCTCAGGCTGGAAATGCATCCATGGATTTTCCATTCCCTGCAACTTCAAGGTTTGTTTTTTGGTTCTTTTTAAGCAGACCCCTTTCTCTTGAACAGCATCTTACCAAGAACCCTGGTGTCAGCGGCAGCACCACTGTGGCTATCTGGGACAGCAATCTATCTGGGGGCCAGAGGGCTGAGAGGCTCAGAGCAGAGTGGAGAGGAGAAGAGCTTGGACCAGAGAACCAACTGCACAGTTCACACTGGGGGTCTCCCTGGCCTGGCTGTGTGCATGCCGCAGTGACTGACCCCTCTGCACCTGTTTCCTCCTTCATAGTATGAACACAGTAAGGCCAACCTCCCTCGTAGCTTTGTTGTGAGGGTTTAAGGAAATAACCTGTGTGAAGTGTTAGAAGAGTACCTGAAACATCAGGGCTCTGAGCAACTGTGGCCGCTGCTATACTTATCTGGAAGCTGTACCAGCACACGAGGCCCCTGGAAGAGTCCTTAGCTGGCCTAAGGACTAGTAAGAATGACCTTGGTCTTGGTTCTAGGAGTCCAGAAATATACCTGGACCAGGTACTAGCTTGGAGAGTCTGCAGGTGAGGAATGAGGCTCTTCAATGCGCTGGCAGACTCCGTGCGGCCAGCCCAAGAGCAGAACCTGCAGCGACGAGTCAGTCCATCTGGCCCGGCCAAGGCGGCCCCCTCGTGCATGCAGACACGGCCTGGAACACTGGGCTGGGTTTGCAGACAGAACCTTCTGCTTCCAGAAGGCCCGACACGCCCGTCACTCCTAATGCCCACAGCCGCTCGGGGGCGGTGCACGCCCGGGCCCAGGAGGCTGCACGTTCCACTGGTCCTGGACACGAGCGTCCACATCGCCACCCTGCTTTCCTCCCAACCGCAGTGAACTCTTCTGCACCTTCTATGTGAGAGAACCCTACAAAGAAAGGCAACTTAAGAAAGTAACCCAAGTGGCTCCCCGTGAGGTCTTTCTGTCAATCTATTCCTGTCGCTGTGAACTGTCAACACTGCAGTGGTCCAAAGCACCCAGACGTTTCCTTGGTTTGCATGTTGATCTGGGAAGGTTTGGGACAGCTGACGGAGATGGGGAGAGGTGACTGCAACCCCCTCGAGCCGCTCATTAGCACAGCTCCTGCACATGTCACTCATCACCCGGCAAAGAACAGACGCCACTTGGGCACAGGTGGGGGTGAGAGCGCTGGCGTACCCCCATCCCTGCCTCAGCCCTGTGGCCTGTTCTCAGAGCCCTGGAGCCCTGTGGGACACAGTATGAAAACCACTGCCCCTTGAGAAAGCCTCCAGCTCCCTGAGGGTGACAATCAAGATCCTCTAGGTGTCAAGATTCACTTCCTGCCACTGGCCACATACACCCCAGGTTCTGGACATGTCTGTCAAGGTTTGGGCTCTCAGAGCCTGCAAGGCTCGGGTGCCACCACTGTGCAAAGGCTTTGGAGCTGACAGTCCCCTCTGTTGCGTTCCCACAGCACTTGCTAAGGGTGTCCCTACGGCACCCCCTACACAGAGAGCATCCGTTTACTTCCTCCCGCCCTATCTGCCAGCTTAGCAAACTTTCTATGAAAGTTACTTATAATCTACTTTTTTAGATGTTTCTAAGAAAGTTACTCATAAGCTATGTTATTAACAGTGTCAATTTGGTGAATGTAAGTGGTTACTGAACTGTCATGTATGTAGTGAAGTGTTCAAAGACACGTCTGTACGAGAAATTCTCATAAACGCTAAGTCCTAACTCATCTCGGGAACACCCAAGACCCATGGTGGTGCCTGGTGACAGGATATGATCCATGAGCAGGTGCATCCTAATCCTCCTGACAGAAAGGTCTGCATGGATAGGCACCAAACTCATCAGGATGGAACCTCCTTTCTGGGGATGGAAATCGGACTGAGGGTGATGGACAGAGATCCTTAATGTCAAACGTTTACACTAAGGATATATTCATGTATCGCTTGTGTCTTCCAAAAAACATTTTTTAAATAACAGCAGCTACGGTGGGTTGAAAGGCAACCTCCAAAAAGATATGTCCACATCCTA